>NW_007726259.1:614394-618484 GCF_000696425.1 Galeopterus variegatus | reverse complement strand
AGATTGATAGATCATATGGCAGTTCTATCTGTAGTTGTTTGAGGAGTCTCCATACTGTTCTCTCCAATGGCTACACTAATTTATAGTCCCACCAACAGTGTAGGAAGGTTCCCCTTTTTCCACATCTTCACCAGCATTTGTTATTCTCTGTCTTTCTGATAATAGCTAGTCTAACTGGGGTGAGATGATATCTCAATATGATTTTAGTTTGCATTTCCCTGATGATAAGTGGTATTGAGTATTTTTTCATGTATCTCTTGGCTATTTGTATATCTTCCTTTGAGAAACAGCTATTCTGCTCCTTAACCCATTTTGAAATTTGGTTATTTGGTTTTTTACTGTTAAGTTGTTTGAGTTCATTATACATTCTGGATATTAATCCTTTGTAAGATGTGTAGTTTGCAAACATTTTCTCCCACTCTGTAGGTTGTTTTTTCACTCTAGTTATTGTTTCTTTTGCTGTGCAGAAGCTTTTTAGTTTGATATAATCCCATTTGTTTATTTTTACTTTTGTTGCCTTTGCTTTGGGGGTCATATTAATAAAGTCTTTACCCAGTCCTTCTTCTGAAGTGTTTCTCCTATGTTTCCTTTTAGGAGTTTTATAGTTTCAGGACATATTTTTAAGTATTTAATCCATTTTTAGTTGATTTTGATATATGGCAAGAGGTACAGGTCTATTTTCATTCTTCTATGTATGGATATCCAGTTTTCCTAGCATCATTTACCAAAGAAGCTGTCTTTTCCCCATTGTATGTACCTTTGTTGAAAATCAGTTGGTTGTATGTTTGTGGGCTGATTTCTGAATTCTCTATTCTCTTCTGTTGGTCTGAGTATCAGTTTATGCCAGTACCATGCGGTTTTGGTTTCTACAACTTTATAGTATACTTTGAATTCAGGTAGTGTTATACCTCCAGCCTAATTTTTTTTGCTCAACATTGTTTGGCTATTTGGGTCTTTATTTTTGTTCCATATAAATATTAGGATTGTTTTTTCTATTTCTGTGAAGCATGTCATTGGTATTTTGGTGAGGATTGCATTGAGTCTGTAGATCATTTGGTGTACTATGGGCATTTTCACAGTGTTAATTCTACCAATCCAAGAGAATGGAATGTCTTTCCACCTTTTCGTGTCCTCTTTAATTTCTCTCAACAATAATTTCTAGTTCTCATCATAGAGATCTTTCACCTCCTTGGTTAGATTGATTTCTAGGTATTTTATTTTTTGGTGACTATTGTAAATGGTGAAGATTTCCAGATTTCTTTTTCTGCTAATTTGTTATTAGAGTATAAAAATGCTACTGGATTTTCACATGTTGATTTTGTTTCCTGAAACTTTAGCAAAATTGTTTATCAACTCTTAAGAGTTTTTTTTTAAAGTCTTTAGGGTTTTCTATATATAAGATCATGTCATTTGTACACAAGGAAAAATTGAGTTTGTCTTTTCCAATCTGGGTGCCCTTTCTTCCTTTCTCTTGCCTGATTTCTCTGGCTGATACATCCAATACTATGTTAAATAGGAGTGGTGAGGGTGGGCATCCTTGTCTTGTTCCTGTTCTCAAGGGAAAAGCTTTGAGCTTTTCTACATTCAGGATGATATTGGTAGTGGGTTTGTAGTATATGGTTTATTGTGTTGAGATACTTTCCTTCTATTCCTAATTGGCTGAGAGTATCATGAAAGGATGTTGAATTTTATCAAAGGCTTTTTCTACATCTGTAGAGATAATCATGTGGTTTTTGTCCTTGATTTTGTTGATATGGAGTATCACATTTATTGTGTGTTGAACTATCCTTGCATCCCTGGGATGAATCTCACTTGGTTGTGAGGTATATATTTTTTAATTTTTTGCTGTGTTATTTTGCTCATATTTTATTGAGGATTTTTGCATGTATGTTCATCAAAGATATCAGCCTATAGTTTTCTTTTTTTGTTGTATCTTTGTCTGGTTTTGGTATCAGGGTGATGCTGGCCTCATAGAATGAGTTTGGGAGAATGGCCTCTTTTTCCATTTTTTGGAATACTTTGAAGAGAAATGGTATTAACTTCTCTTTGTAGGTTTGATAGAATTTGGCAGTAAATACAATTAGTCCTGTGCTTTTCTTTGTTGGGAGTCTGCTGATTACTGCTTCTATCTTATTGCTTGTTAATGGTCTCTTCAGCTTTTCTATGTCTTCTTGGTTTAGTCTTGTTAGTTTATATGTGTCCAGAAATTTATTCGTTTCCTCCAGGTTTTCACATTTTTTGACATATGGTTGTTTATAATAGTCTGTTATGATTTTTGGTATTTCTCTGGTATCAGTTTTAATGTCTCTTTTTTATTTCTAATTTTTGTTATTTGAATCTTCTCTCTTTTTTTAGTTAGCCTAACTAATAGTATGTCTCTTTTGTTTATCTTCTCACAAAAACGTTTTGTTTCATTGATCTTTTTGTATTGTTTTTTAGGTCTCTGTTTCATTTAGTTCTGCTATGATCTTAATTATTTCTTTCAAACTACTAATTTTGGTATTGGATTGTTCTTGTTTTACTAGTTCTTTGAAGTGTAGAATTAGGTTGTTTATTTGAAATCTTTCTATTCTTTTGATGTAAGCATTTATTGTAATAAACTTTCCTCTCAGTACTGTTTTTGCAGCATCCCAGAGGTTGTGGTATGATGTTTCTTTACTTTCATTAATTTTGCGAATTTTTTTGATTTCCTGTTTAATTTCTTCATGGACTAATCAGCTGTTCAGGGCATGTTTTTTAATTTGCTCATGTTTGTACAGTTTCCAGAATTCTGCTTTTTATTGATTTACAGTGTTCATCCACTGGGATCTGATAAGATACTGGAAATAATTTCAAGTTTTTAAAATTTGTTGGGGCTTAGTGTGTGACCTGATGTGCTCTATCTTGGAGAATGTTTCATGTGCAGATGAGAAAAATGTATATTTGGTGGTTGTTGGATGAAATGGCTTGTACATGTCTGCCAAGTTCAGTTGGTCTAAAGCATGGTTTAAATCTTATGTTTCTCTGTTAATTTGTAGCCTAGATATCTGTCCAATTCTGGGATTGGGGTATTCAAGTCCCCAACTATTATCATATTTGGGTATATCTCTTTACTTAGGTGTAATAATGTATGCCATATATATCTGGTGCTTCATTGTTGGAAGCATATAATTTATAATTGGTACATCTTCTTGTTGGATAGTTCCCTTTATCATTACATAATGGCCTTCTCTGTCTCTTTTCGTAGTCTTTGATTTAAAGTCTATTTTTTTCCTATGTAGGAATAGCTATTCAGGCTCATTTACGATTTCCTTTGGGTAGTATATCTTTTTCCATCCCATCACTTTTAGTCCATGTGTGTCTTTACAAATGAGGTGAATGTCTTGCAGACAGCCTACAGTTGGGTCTACTGGTCTACAGCCAGTCTGTATCTTTTGAGTGGGGAATTTAATCCATTTACATTTATGGTTGTTGCTGAAAGGTATTGTCTTAATCCTGGCATTTTATTGATTTTTCATTTGGATGTTTTTAATACCTTTTGTTTCTTTCTTTCCATTTTATTGTTTGTCTTCAGTGTTTGTTGGTTTTTGGAGGTGGTAAGATAAAGTTTCTTTCTCCTTATTTGCATTTTTGTTCTACCAGTGGGTTGTGTTCTTTCTTATGTATTAATTTTAGTGATTACTGTTTTTTGGATTCCAGATGAAGGACTCCCTTGAGGATTTCTTTAGGGCTGGTTGTGTGGTGATGAACTATCATAGCTTTTGTTTGTCTGGTAAATATACTATTTCTCCTTCATTTTTGAAGGACAGCCTTTCTGGGTATAGTATTCTGGGCTGACATTTTTTTTTCTCTTAGTATTTTGAATGTATCATCCCATTCTTTTCTGGCCTGTAGAGTTTCTATTGAGAAATCTGCTGTTAGTCTGCTGGGGACTCCCTTATCGGTGACTTGGCACTTTTCTCTTGCTGATTTTAGGATTCTCTCTTTGTCTTTGAGTTTTACTAGTTTGACTATAATGTGTCTTGGAGAGGATCTTTTTGGATTACATTTGTTTTGGGATCTTTGAGCCTCCTATATCTGAAGGTTGTGTCTCTCCCTGTACCTGGGATGT
>NW_007726259.1:610256-613484 GCF_000696425.1 Galeopterus variegatus | reverse complement strand
GCTATCTTTCTTAGGTTCTCTTCTTTTTTTAAAATTCTTTTTTCTTTTTTTAAAAAGTTTTGTCTACCTGAGTTTTTCAAAGAGACTGTCATCAAGATCAGAAGTTCTTTCTTCTGCTTGCTCTAACCTGCTGCTTAAACTCTTAGTTGTGTTTTTTACTTCTTTCAGTGCCTTCTTTAGTTCCATTAGTTCTGCTACATTTTTCTTAAAGTATTAATTCCTTTGCTAATTCTCTCCTTTATACCCTGGATAACTTTGCTCAGTTCATTCTGCTGTCTAACTGTGTATTCTTGTATCTCATTGAGTTTCCTTAAGGTTTTTCCATGGAATTCCTTTTCTTTCATTTTGAGGGTTTCCTCATTTATGTTGTCTGTTTCTTGGGCATTATTGTATTTTTTGTTAGACTCATATTTTCTTGCTTGTTTGTATTTCTGGTATCTCTATGTTGATATCTGGTCATCTGAGAGAGCAGTTGTTTCTTCTATTACTTTCTTTCCCTGGACAATGCTCACCAGCAGACCCTCCTTATATGAATGCAGTTGAGTGGTTGGTGGTCTGCTTGCACAGTGGCAGTGGCTGCTGTGGCACCTGCTGTGGTAGCAGGGCATCCTTGCATAGGTCGTAGTTGTGGAGGTGGCTTTGGCAGGCTGTCCACATGGCAGTGGTGTCTCTAGCAGTGGTTGATTGTTTGCATGATGTTGGTGGCTGCCTGGCAGTGCTGGTGGTGGTGGCGACTACATCAGTCATGGTTGCAGCAGCTGCTGCTTGGCTGAGGTATCTACAGCAACAGTCCACACAGCCACAGTGTTTGCAGCATCAGCAGGATTACCTCATGCTGGCATCAGCAGCATCAGTGGCTTCAACTGCCTCCTGGCATCTGTGTTGTCCATGTGGCAGTGGAGTGGCAGTGACAACCACATCCCACCTATGTGTGTTGTCTGCATTGACAGCAGGGTTAGCTTTCAGGGCAGCAGTAGTGCAAGTGGCTGCAACTGCTTCCCTCTCATCTGTGGTGTCCATAGTGGCAGCAGAAATACTTTGTGGGGGCAGCAGCAGTGCCTGTGGCTGTAANTGGGGACTCCCTTATAGGTGACTTGGCACTTTTCTCTTGCTGATTTTAGGATTCTCTCTTTGTCTTTGAGTTTTACTAGTTTGACTATAATGTGTCTTGGAGAGGATCTTTTTGGATTACATTTGTTTTGGGATCTTTGAGCCTCCTATATCTGAAGGTTGTGTCTCTCCCTGTACCTGGGATGTTTTCTATTATTATTTCATTGAATATGTTCTCAATGCCTTTTCCTTTCTCCTCAGTTCAGGAATACCCATGATTCAGATGTTTGTGCACTTAGGGTTGTGTGCTATCTTTCTTAGGTTCTCTTCTTTTTTTAAAATTCTTTTTTCTTTTTTTAAAAAGTTTTATCTACCTGAGTTTTTCAAAGAGACTGTCATCAAGATCAGAAATTCTTTCTTCTGCTTGCTCTAACCTGCTGCTTAAACTCTTAGTTGTGTTTTTTACTTCTTTCAGTGCCTTCTTCAGTTCCATTAGTTCTGCTACATTCTTTTTTAAAGTATTAATTCCTTTGCTAATTCTCTCCTTTATGCCCTGGATAACTTTGCTCAGTTCATTCTGCTGTCTAACTGTGTATTCTTGTATCTCATTGANGTTGGTGGCTGCCTGGCAGTGCTGGTGGTGGTGGCGACTACATCAGTCGTGGTTGCAGCAGCTGTTGCTTGGCTGAGGTATCCACAGCAACAGCCCACACAGCCACAGTGTTTGCAGCATCAGAGGATTACCTCATGCTGGCATCAGTAGCATCAGTGGCTTCAACTGCCTCCTGGCATCTGTGTTGTCCATGTGGCAGTGGAGTGGCAGTGACAACCACATCCCACCTATGTGTGTTGTCTGCATTGACAGCAGGGTTAGCTTTCAGGGCAGCAGTAGTGCAAGTGGCTGCAACTGCTTCCCTCTCATCTTTGGTGTCCATAGTGGCACCAGAAATACTTTGTGGGGGCAGCAGCAGTGCCTGTGGCTGTAACTGCCTCTCTCATGTCTGCAGTGTCCACAGTGACAGCGGGGTTACCTTGTAGGGTGACAGTAGCACTGGCAGCTGCAACTACCTCCCTTGCATCTGCTGTGTCCTTGGCAGCAGCGGGCCCCAGTACAATTTATTCAAGAGACTATCCTTTTACTATCGTGTGTCTTTACACCCTAGTCAAAGGTCAGTTGGCCATAGATGAATGGATTTATTTCTGGACTTTCTATTCTGTTCCATTCATTTACCTGTTTGTCTTAATGCCAGTACCATGCTGTTTTTATTATAGTAGTTTTGTAGTATATTTACAAATCAGGAAGTGTGATGCTTCCAGCTTTGTTTTTCTAATTAAAGATTGTTTTGGCTGTTTGGAGTCTTTTGTGGTTCCATGTGAATTTAAGGATTTTTTATTTATGTAAAAAATGCCATTTGGATTTTAATAGGGATTGCATTGAATCAGTAAGTCACTTTGGGTAATATGAACACTTTAAAAATATTGATTCCTGCAATTCACAAACACAGACTCTCTTTTGATTTATTTATGTCTTTAATTTCCTTCATCAATGTTTTACAATTTTCAGTATACAAGCCTTTCAGCTCTCTGGTTAAGTTCATTCTTACATATTTTATCCTTTTTGTTGGTATTGTGAATGGAGTTACTTTCTTAATTTCCTTTTGGTTAATTCATTTTTTTATGTATAGGAATGCAACTGAGTTTAGTATGTTGATTTTTTATCCTACGACTTTACTTAATTCATTTATTAGTTCTGTTGTTGAGTCATTAGTGTTTTCTGCATACATGATTGTGTCATTTATAAACAGAGATAAATTTGAATGCCTTTTTTTTTTCTTGTCTAATTTCTCTGGCTAGGCATTCCAGTACTATGTTAGATAGGGATGGTGAGTGGACATCTTTGCCTTGCACATTATCCTGCAGAGAAAGCTTTCAGTTTTTCCCCCTTGATTATGAAGTTTACTATTGGTTTTTCATAAACAGCCTGTATTATGTTGAGGTAAATTCCTTCTATAACTATATTGTTGTGAGTTTTATTTAATTAATTATTATTTTTTTTTTGCTTAGCACAATTTTTTCATTGGTTGTAAATATTCATGAGACACAAAGATATTGTCACCTCTTGTGCCCAAGATGTGATGGTCAGATCCATATTGGCAGCATGTCCATTGCTACATGCCT
>NW_007726259.1:592409-609256 GCF_000696425.1 Galeopterus variegatus | reverse complement strand
AGGATTTTTTATTTATGTAAAAAATGCCATTTGGATTTTGATAGGGATTGCATTGAATCAGTAAGTCACTTTGGGTAATATGAACACTTTAAAGATATTGATTCCTGCAATTCACAAACACAGACTCTCTTTTGATTTATTTATGTCTTTAATTTCCTTCATCAATGTTTTACAATTTTCAGTGTACAAGCCTTTCAGCTCTCTGGTTAAATTCATTCTTACATATTTTATCCTTTTTGTTGGTATTGTGAATGGAGTTACTTTCTTAATTTCCTTTTGGTTAATTCATTTTTTTATGTATAGGAATGCAACTGAGTTTAGTATGTTGATTTTTTATCCTACGACTTTACTTAATTCATTTATTAGTTCTGTTGTTGAGTCATTAATGTTTTCTGCATATATGATTGTGTCATTTATAAACAGAGATAAATTTGAATGCCTTTTTTTTTTCTTGTCTAATTTCTCTGGCTAGGCATTCCAGTACTATGTTAGATAGGGATGATGAGTGGACATCTTTGCCTTGCACATTATTCTGCAGAGAAAGCTTTCAGTTTTTCCCCCTTGATTATGAAGTTTATTATTGGTTTTTCATAAACAGCCTGTATTATGTTGAGGTAAATTCCTTCTATAACTATATTGTTGTGAGTTTTATTTAATTAATTATTATTTTTTTTTTGCTTAGCACAATTTTTTCATTGGTTGTAAATATTCATGAGACACAAAGATATTGTCACCTCTTGTGCCCAAGATGTGATGGTCAGATCCATATTGGCAGCATGTCCATTGCTACATGCCTCTGTCCCCCACCCAGTTATCCTTGACCTCCTATGGGAGTTGTAATCATTAATAGATGTAGAATTTTGTCATGTGCTTTTTCTAAGTCTATTGAAATGATCACATGGGGTTCCCCCCTCCATTGTTAAAATGTGGTTAATCACACTGATTTGCATATGTTGAATCATCCTTGCAATTCTAGGGATAAATCCCACTTGGTCATCATGTATAGTCTTTTTAGTGTGACATTAAATTCTGACAGTATTTTATTGTGGATTTTTACATCCACATTCATTAAGAATGTTGGTCTGTAGTTTCCTTTTTTTATGGTGTTTTTGGCTTTGGTATCAGGGTGACAACAGTCTCATAAAACAACTTTGGAAGTGTTCGTTCTTTTCCTCTCTTTTGGAAGAGCTAAAAAAGGATTGATATTAACTCTTTGAATGTTTGGTAGAATTTACCCATAAAGCCATCTGGCCCTAGATTTTTTTGGGGGGGGATGTTTTTGATTACTTATTCAATCTTTTTATTAGTTACTGGACTTCCTACTCAGGCTTTCTATTTCTCTTTGAATCCATTTTGGTATGTTGTATGTTGCTAGGAATTTATCTGTTTCTTCTAGATTATTCAGTTTGTTGACATATAATTGTTTATAATGTTCATAGTCCTTTATGATCCTCTTTATTTCTGAGGCATCCCTTGTAATGCCTCCTCTTTCATTTATGATTTTTATTATTTCCTTTCTTCTGCCAATTTTGGGCTTGATTTGTTCTTTTTATAGTTTATTGAGATGTAAAGTTACATTGTTAATTTGAGATTTATTTTCTTTTTAACTTAGGAATTTATTGATAGAACTTTACCTCTTTGTACTGCTTTTGCTGTATCCCATAATTTTTTGTATGCTGTGTCTACATTTACATTTCACTCAAGATGTTTTTCAAATTCCCTTTTGATTTCCTTTTTGACCAAATGGTTGTTCAAAAGTGTATTGTTGTTTCCACATATTGTTAATTTTCCCTTTTTCTTACTGTTATTGATTTCTAGTTTCATTTCATTGTGGTTGGAAAAGATACTTGGAATGATTTCCAGCTTCTTAAATTTTCTAAGTCTTGTTTTGTATTCCAACATGTGATCTATCCTAGAGAATGTTCCAGGTGTGCCTGAGAAGGATGTGTATTCTTTTATTATTGGTGGAAAGTTCTGGAAATGTCCTTTTATTGGTATATAGTATTTTACAGTTCTGCTGTTTCTTTATTGATTTTATACCTAAATGGTCTATTCATACAACCAGTGGGTTTTTAATGTCTCAATACCAGCCTCACAAAATGATTGCATTGCTGTCTATTTCTCCCTTCAGATCTGTCAGTGTTAGCTTTATGTGTTTAAAGGTTTTGATGGTGGGTACATGTATATTTATAATTGTTATATCACCCTGTTGAATTGACCCATTATCATTATATAATGACCCTCTTTGTCTCTTGTAACAGTTTTTGTATTAAAGTCTATTTTGTCTGATATAAGTATAGCCACCCTGTTCTCTTTTGGTTACCATTTGCATGGAATATCCTTTTTCATTTCTTCACTTTCAGCCTATATGTGTCCTTAAAGCTAAAGTGAATCTCTTGTAGGCAGCATATTGTTGGATTTCATTTTATTATTCATTTAGCCACTCTGTCTTTTGATTGGAGAATTTAATCTATTTACATTTAAAGCAATTGTTGAGAGGTAAGTACTTACTCTTGTCATTTTGTTAATTGTTTTCTGACTCTTTGGTATTCCTTTTCTTCCTCTCTGGTTATCTTCCTTTGTAATTTGATGATATTTTGTAGTGATATCCTTTGATTACTTTCTACATTGCTTGTGTATCTACTGGAGGTTTTTATCTTGTGGATACCATGTGGCTAACATAAAATATTTTATAGTTATAATAGTCTATTTCAAACTGATAACAACTCAACTTTGATAAATACAAAAACTCTGCACTTTAACTTCCCCTCCCCCAACATTCTATGTTATTGATGTCACAATTTACATCTTTTTATGATGTGTATCCATTAACAAATTATTGTAGCTATAGTTATTGTTACCACTTTTGTGTTTTAACTTTTATACAAGAGTTAATAATGATTTATGCTCCACCATTACAGTATTAAGTATTCTGAATTTGACTATATATTTGCCTTTACTAGTGAGTTTTATACTTTTCTATGTTTTCATATTACTAATTAGAGACAGGTCTAGTGGTGATGAACTCCTTCAGCTTTGTTTGTCTGAGAAAGTCTTTATTATTCCTTCGATTCTAAAGGACAGCTTTTATGTGTATAGTATTCTTGGTTAACACTTATTTATTTTTTTCCTCTCAGCACTTTGGATATATCATCCCACTCTTTCCTGACGTGCAAAGTGTCTGCTGAGAAATCTGGTTATAGCCTTATAAAGATTCTCTTATATATAATAAATCATTATTCCCTTGCTGATTTCAAAATTCCGTTTGTCTTTGACATTTGGTAATTAATTATGTCTTATTGTAATCTTCTTTGAGTTGTTACTGTTTGGGGACCTCTGAGCTTCATGGATTTGGATGTTCACATCCCTCCCAAGATTTTGGATGTTTTCAGCCATTATTTCTTTAAATATGTTTCTGTCTCTTTCTTTTTTTCTTTTTCTCCTATGGGACTTTCATAATGTTTATATTGATTCACTTGATGGTTTTCCATAAATCCTGTAGACTTTCTTTATGTTTTAAAAATTCTTTTATTTATTTATTTTTTCTCCATTGACTGGATATTTTCCAGTGTCCTGGCTTTTCGTTCACAGATTCTTTCTTCTGCTTAATCAGTTTTGCTATTGAAGCTTGCTATTGCATTTTTACTTAATCCACTGTACGCTTTAGTTATAGAATTTCTGTTTGCTTTTGAAAAATGTTTTTTATCTCTTTTTTGAACTTATTTTCTTCATGTATTGTTTTTCTGATAGCATTGTGTGTTCTTGTGTAGCTTGCTCAGTTTTTTTTCCCTAAAATAATTATTTCAAATTATTTGTCCTGCAGTTTGTAGAGCTCCATTTTGTGAGGGTGAGGTACGGGAGATTTTATCAGTTTCCTTTGATGGTGTCATGTTTTCTTGATTCTTTATGATCCATGTAGCCTTGTGCTGATGATGGTGCATTTGAAGGAGCAAACACCTCTTGCCATCTTTACGAACTGTTCAGTAGGTACAGACTTTCTCTTGCCAGGATCCTGGATTGATGGAGCTTCTTCCAAGATTTCACTTGAGCAGGGCTGGGTCTGGGTCACATGGCTGCTGCTGAGTCTCCATTTGCGTCCTCAGTTGGTAGGCCTATTACTAGGGGTGAGGAGTGGTGTGGTTCCTGTCAAATATTCTGGTGGACAGACTTTCCTCCAGGACTATGGTCTAGCAGGACTGGAGCTAGTTCATGTGGTTGCTTCCAGTTCTACAGTCAAGTATGCAGATGGAATGTCTCTTACTAGGGGTGTGGACAGATGTGGCCCTTGCTAGATCTCTGAATGGGTTCCTGCTGGGTGGCTGAGTGGGAACTTGGATAGGAAGGACTGCCTTCAGGACTGTGGTAGAGTAGGGGTAGGGCTAGAGTTGGGTCACAGGGCTGCTTTAGGGTCCACAGTTGTGTCTGAGGTTGGTGGGCCTGTTTACTGGGGCCATGGATGGTCATGTCTCCTGCTTTGTCCCTGCATGGACAAGACTGATTCTGGGCTATGGTAGAGCAAGGCTGGAGCTGAGTCACAGGGCTACTTTAGCATCTGTAGTGAGGTTGAGGTCAGCAGGCTTATTACCAGGGGCATGGATGGGTGGCATTGACTCCAGGCAGTGGTAACTTGGGTCTGGACTGGGTTACAGGATCACTTTAGTATTCTTAATTAGGTCTGATGTTGGTGGATCTATTATCAGGACATGGGTTGGCCTGGATCCTCCCATATTCCTTGGTGCAAGGGGCTGGTTTAAGGACCATAGCCAAGTGGGGCTAAAGCTGAGTCCATAGAAGGAATTTGGTCTGTAGCCAGGACCACATTCAGCAAGGCTGCCACTCAAGTGGCAAGCCTGTCTTAAACTTTACTGGGGTTTCATAACCTACCTGGATTCCAAAGTTCTCACAAAAGCCTTTTAGCCTGTGAATAGCTTCCAGATTGTTGTTTGTATAGGGAGAATATGGGTTGGGGACCTCCTATTCTGCCATCTTGCTGAATTCACTCTGAGAATATATTTCTTTAACCCTTAACATATTAGCATCACTCACCAATTTTCAGGGCAGTCTTTGTCATGGAGTGTGGACAACCCAGATTAATTTCTGAGTTAACTCTCAACTTTTCAGCTCTCATTTACCATAATGTCCTGTCAGTCTGCTACCTAGTCATTCACTCTCACAATTGTTATATGGTTGGTGTTTGTGAACAGGCTTTGCTCCATGTCTAAACAGAATGACTAATGTTTCAGCAGAGTCTTAACATGCTTGAAATCCCACCCAGAACAGAAAGGAGGGTTTGGCATCCCCCTTCCCAAGAGGTTGCAACCTGGCCATTAGAAGATTATGTCTCGCTTCCTGAGTTTTATCTCCCTGAGGCACTCAGTATGGTTGCAAATTATATTAAACCACCTTAGATTACTAGTGTCATTTGCAGTCATTGTCTACATTTGCATTTACAGAATTATGCTCTAGAGGCTGTTTATTTATTTGACTGACCATGACCTGCCATTTAGGTAAACTGCTACCCTGAAATTTGGGTACAGTGGTGGTATTCAAACTATGACTTACTGATTTAAGCAGCTGTACTTATCATCAAGTTGGAAGGAGAGCATAGTTATGATGCAGCTGTGTTGACTCTATCTCAGGATGGAGTCTACACCAGGATCCCAAGTTACTAGCTGGGTGAGTTCCAGAGGTGTGGAGTGCAGACAGTTAACGTGTTTTCCCAAACGGTTATATGTTTTCTCTTTCAAACATGAATTCTCTATACATAGCCAAGTATAAAAAATAACTAGTATTTAAATTACACATTTAAAAAGATACTGTATGCTCTAGAGTAGGGTAAAATTTTCAACTGTTTTTAATCACTACTTAATGTAACCCTGGCTTTCTCAGGGTTTGAATAAATTCAATTTACCTTAAACTATTTTTTTCTTTTAGTTTTTGGACATCTGGCACATTTTTTTCTTTGATTTTTCTTAAGAGTTGCCCACAGTGTTTGCATATTAAACAGGTTTACCTGATGTCAAAATACCTATATCCTTTCTCCTGTTGCTTTAACTGCTCAAGACGTAATAATATGTGGGTCTCCTAATTCACAATGGCTTTTTCCTGGACCAGAAAGTAATGAATAACTTGCATTTGCTAGCCTAATTCTCCTGTGTCCTAGATCATCCTGAGTTTACTTAAGTTGCCTCGATATGCCTGTGAAAGGTCTTGCAGTATATAAACAAACAAAAAACCATGTACTGCACCCTTTTTACATATTAGCCCATTTTTGATTGCTTCAGGTGGGAGAATAAATTCATTCCCCATTACTTCATCTTGGCCAGAAGTGGAAGTCCATATTTTCTTTTTATTTAATGTAAGCTAGGCTTTTGTCTCCCCCAGTCCACTGAAACTATTTGAAAGGTTCAATTTGCTCCACTTTGCCAGATCTAATGGTCAGTTTTAAGACCTCATCTAATTGATCCATGAGCAGTTTTTCTACTACCTTTCTAACTTGTCCTATGACAAACTTGATTCTCTACTCCTTAAAAATACTCTTTACTTGGTTTTCAGAATATCATATGTTCCTGTTTTCCTCATAGCCCAGCGGCCACTTCTTAAACTACTTTGCTGGTTCCAGCTCATCTTCCTGATGTCTAAATTGTCACATTGCCTCAGAACTCTGTCCTTGATTCTCTTTTCTTCTCTCTATTACTGCATAGGTCTATTTTACTAAACTCAATGCTTTGTACAGATAATCAATATTTTGTGACTAGTCCCAATGTCCCTTTGTAAAATCAATATTTTGTGACTCTCCCTTAACATCTTGAAATTAAATTTGTGGATAATTTGACCTATCTACACATGCACTTTCAAAATAAGCTCTGACTCCGGAATCAAGTTGAAAAAAAATTATGACAAATAATAAAATAATATGATTCAATTTTAAATTCTCAAGCGCAACTACACTAGAAGACAAAATGAAATATGATGCAGATGCTTGCACCTATTCCTATAAATGCAAGGTGTTAAAGTCTGTTGTATTGTTGACTCAAAAATCATGTTCTGCTTTGCCATTCATGACATGGTTTTTCAAAATTGTGATCTATGGTAATTTACTGAACAAAAAAAGTTTAATCTTCTGTTGATATACATAATAGTTGCCTTTCTGGAAGAAAGTAAGTCTGTAGTAAAATCACACAAAGATATTTTGTGTGTGTATGTAATTATAGTTCAGGTCTAGCAACAAATAATTACAAAACAGGTTTTCTGCCCACATAATATTTAAATGTCTGGCAATCCTGGTTTCCATCCACTCAATTTCAGGAGCACCATTTTAATAGTGAGAGAGCCAAAAACTCCTTCAGAAGTTTCCAAAATTCACTAAGAGATGCTACGACTCCATTAAAAGACGGCCCTGTATGTGCTGATAACACTAAAACATATATTTACAGCTCTCGTTTGTCCCATGAATTCCAGATTAGAATATTCAACTCATCAATGGAAATCTCCAATTGATCTCTAATTGACATTTCAAGATTAGCAAATCCAAAATCAAACTCTCGGTTTCTTCCCCAAAACATTTTCTTCCTATAGATTTCCCCCTCTCTGAGATGGCACCACCATATATCCAGTTATTCAACTCAAAAACTATGGGATTATCCTTTACTCTTCTCTTTCTCTCACATCTCAGGTCATCAACATCCTATTTTTTCTACACTCAGATTATCAATTTGCTCTTCCACAGAATAATCCACTGTGATTGTTTGTGTGCACTATTCCATTTGTGTCCCGCCTGAACTCTTTAATTCTGTTTTTGCCCCACTGCAGCTTATGGTTCACGGTAGGGCCAGAGTGAAGTTGTTGAAATATACAGCATTTGATGTCACTTCTTCCTTTCCACTCTTTACTTCCTGATTCTAAATACATTTGGAATGAAAACCCCACTAGGCCCTACATGACCTTTCTTTTGGCAGTCGTTGTGAACTTCCTTCCCACCCCTCTCCCCCTCACTTGCCAAGCTCCAGCCATATTGGTATCATTGGTGTTGTCCAAACACACCAAGCCCACTCCTGTATTAGGGCCTTTGCCTTTTCTATTCCCACTTACTGAATATCTTTCTGAGGGGTGTTCATGTGGTACCTTCATTTCTTTCAGGTCTCTATTAAATCATCATCTCCAAAGAGCCTTTCCTGACCATCCTATATAAAATAGTACTTCATTATTCTATTACCTTTATCCCACTTTAATTTTTTAATAACCTTCATATAAAATCATAACTTTTAGTCTTCATATGAAATTATTGATTGATTTGTTTATTCTGTTTTCTGACACTAGATGTTAGATCCATGAAGAAAAAGTCTTTGTTTTGTTTATTGATTTTTTCCAAGACCTGTAGCCACATGTGGGCCACAGTAGGTACTTAATATTTGTTGTATAAATGAGTGAATGATGCCTGCATTAGTTAGGACAGCAATAACAACTTCAATAAACAAATTATACTATATAAATATAAAATGGCTTAAAATAAATTTTTCCTTCTTGTTCACAAGTTTGAAAACATGTATAACTATCAGTTAATGATGTTTCTTCATGTGGTGATTCATGGACCCTCTAACTTGTAGCTCTACCTTCTACCGCAGAAGGCTTCCAAGGCCACCTTATTATCTCTATCCAGTTGGTGGAAGGAGACAGAGCCTGAAAGAGCACACTCTTTTTTTTTTTTTTTTTGAGCTAGGACTGGAAGTAAAACTCAATTTTCTCTCATATTCCACTGGCTAGGCTTCAGTCACTTGGACACACTTGATTGTGAGGGAAATTTGGAAATGTAGTCCTTTGCTGAGCAACTGCTTGCCAGTAACAATTCTACACTGAAGAATTGGAACCAGATATATATTTTTTGGACAGAAGTTGCCTCTCCCATAGTGAATGAATAAAAGAACTTATGAAAATAATTTCAAGACTATTTTATATGTAATATATATTATGTATTATATATATAATATACATAACCTTATGTTGCTATTTATTTGGAAGATTCATTTTTCTTAAGTAATTTTAGAAAACATTATCCTTTAAGTAATTATATTAATTAATTATATTTGTATGTGAATATACTAATGTAAAGCAAGGGCTAGGTCTCAAACCCTGGCCCTGGGTCACAAACCCTTCACATGCAGGTCTACAGGCTAGGAAGTAATTTTAGAAAACATTATCCTTTAAGTAATTATATTAATTAATTATATTTGTATGTGAATATACTAATGTAAAGCAATGGCTAGGTCTCAAACCCTGGCCCTGGGTCACAAACCCTTCACATGCAGGTCTACAGGCTAGGTAACAGGAAAAGGTCCTTGGAGCCACGGGTAAAGAAACAATAGTCTTTATTTTTAGATGTGAGCTCTGCTGACCAGCAGTTCAGAGCAGCTGCCTCACACAATGACGAACACACAAGAATAGCAACAAGCTAAAAATACACAGGCGTGCATGTGCACTAACTCCACCCCTACACAACTTGTTTGCAAAAAGTATGCTGCACCATGCCCAGCCGGACCTGAGGCGAGAGGGCCTGACTAGACTACTCCGTTTTCCTCACAACTAATAATATTTTGTCTTCTAAGACCTATCTGAAACACAATTGAAAGTAAACTAATGAGATTTATGTGGTATTCTGAGTGGCTATGTGGCTAAAAATTGGTAACATGAATTCTTCACCTGGTTTTGTACCTGATACTATCCCTACATAAGTTCCCTTACCTTTCCTTGATTCTTTTTTTTTAAAAATTGATTATGAATATTCATGAAATACAAGGCTGACTGNTTGTGAGGGAAATTTGGAAATGTAGTCCTTTGCTGAGCAACTGCTTGCCAGTAACAATTCTACACTGAAGAATTGGAACCAGATATATATTTTTTGGACAGAAGTTGCCTCTCCCATAGTGAATGAATAAAAGAACTTATGAAAATAATTTCAAGACTATTTTATATGTAATATATATTATGTATTATATATATAATATACATAACCTTATGTTGCTATTTATTTGGAAGATTCATTTTTCTTGAGTAATTTTAGAAAACATTATCCTTTAAGTAATTATATTAATTAATTATATTTGTATGTGAATATACTAATGTAAAGCAAGGGCTAGGTCTCAAACCCTGGCCCTGGGTCACAAACCCTTCACATGCAGGTCTACAGGCTAGGTAACAGGAAAAGGTCCTTGGAGCCACGGGTAAAGAAACAATAGTCTTTATTTTTAGATGTGAGCTCTGCTGACCAGCAGTTCAGAGCAGCTGCCTCACACAATGACGAACACACAAGAATAGCAACAAGCTAAAAATACACAGGCGTGCATGTGCACTAACTCCACCCCTACACAACTTGTTTGCAAAAAGTATGCTGCACCATGCCCAGCCGGACCTGAGGCGAGAGGGCCTGACTAGACTACTCCGTTTTCCTCACAACTAATAATATTTTGTCTTCTAAAACCTATCTGAAACACAATTGAAAGTAAACTAATGAGATTTATGTGGTATTCTGAGTGGCTATGTGGCTAAAAATTGGTAACATGAATTCTTCACTTGGTTTTGTGCCTGACACTATCCCTACATAAGTTCCCTTACCTTTCCTTGATTCTTTTTTTTAAAAATTGATTATGAATATTCATGAAATACAAGGCTGACTGTGCCCCCTCAATCCTAGATTTTTCAGAAGCATTCTTCAGCTCATGGCCTCTCCCTCAACCTTCAAATCCAGCAGCACAACATCTTCATCTCTCTTTCTGCTTTCATTGCATTGCCTTCTTTTCTGTAGTCAAATACCCCTCTGTCTCTCTCTGATAAGGACACTTGCGATTGCATTTATGGCTCATCCAGATAGTCCAGGATAATCTCCCCATACCAACATCCCTCATTTAATCATATCTGCAAAGTCTATGATGCCACGTAAATTAGCAGTCACAGGTTCCACAGATTTAAACTTGGATATTTTCAGAAGCCATTATTCAACCTACCACAGTCCTTTTTCTCAGGTCATTTCTTCAGGCCATTTTTCCTAAAAACAAATTTTAATAAATCAACTAAATCTTTACTTCTATTCTGAGATTTTTAAAAATTTCCTGAACTTTGCTTAATATGTATGAGTAACATAAATAATTATTTAAAGTTATTTTTTTTGGTTAATTTTTCTGAATAATGTCACAAACACCATCCAGTTCATATGGTGGAGGGAACTCTGAATTTGGTTGTATATTAGACATGAGTTTAAATCTTGCTTCATATGTACACTTATCAGCCATGTAAGCTTAGACAAATTACTGGGCAATTTGAATTTATTTTCCATAGCTAAACAAAGGTTAATAATATCACACAGGATTGTTGCAATAATTAATTGAGCCAATAATATAATTAGAAGCGTTTCAAAAATAATATATTAGACTGCGAAAGTACAATTAAATGCACATTAGTCTGCAATGTTTTAATTCCTTTATACATAGACTTTCTGAAGAGGAAGTTGATTCAAAGAAGAAATACCCCTCAAAATCTGATGAGTCCCTAGGAAGTGTGACTATGTAAACTGCTACTTAGGCACTGCTAACAACACAGGTAAATTTGAGAGCACTTCTCTAGTTTGCTGTTTTCATTTATAATAATTGTGGGTCCTCAGACAGCAGGAGTATTTTTTGTTTTCTTGTTTGTCAACTCAAGTTTTAAAAATATTTGAAATTGTATACAGTATGGGTAATATAAATTTCTTTGTTTTTTAATGCTTATTTTATTTTTATTTTTTATATTTTTAAATTTTTTAAAAGTTTTTTTATTGATTATGTATAATCAATAAATTGTGTATCCTTCTTGAAGGGAAATATTGGGAGTTAGAATGTTTGGATTTGAGTCACTGCTTTGGGCTGGAGAAACAGACAAGCAGTCAGTAAAATGTATGCATTTATGTGTTTGATTCATAATTTCACAAAAAATCCCCAGTAGATGTAAAACCCATGAGAGCAGGGATCTTGGTTCTGCAGTTCACTATTTGTCATGGACGACCTGGCTCAGTACCTAGCTCATAAATATACTGAGGAAAAGCCAGTAAATATTTGCTGAATGAGTGAATGGATGAAGGAATGTTGAGACTTAGTGGTCCTCTGTCTCACGAAATGAAGATGCTGAGGTTAGATCATTATTCTTTTAGGAAGAATGTTACATGTAACAATATCTCTGGCAATCTCTATTGGAATATGAACAGTCAGGACTGTGGCTTCATTATGTCTTTTGCAAAACTGTCTCTGGTATAGGATACTGGTAAGTTTTATATTTATTTGTTGACTGTAGATTTAGGAATGCTTACACTAGACTGTGCTTTTATATTTCTATGGTTCATAGTAACACTGAGCTCCTTTAGAATACAACTTAGGATATTTGATGAAAATGACAAGTACAAATTTGTATGGGTAAACATTGATCACAACATAATGCACTCATGAGGACATAATTGCACTCTCTGTATTGAAAAATTGTGGAATGCTGATGGGAATGTAAAAATGTTATTACATATAGGCTGTTTGCTTAGTTTGCTCAAGGCAAGAAGGAAATAAATTATTTTTCCAGGGTTGACCTCTTGTGGGGGAGGTACTCATGACCAGGTGGAAGAAAATCCCCCAAAGAATAGTCTATGTCGTAGTGGTGAATGTGAAATAAAGCAGAATACAGTGAAATAAAATTTCTAAGTGCAAAATACAGAATATTCTCTATTACAAGCCCCTTTCACTATTTGTCCAAAGAATGACAGTCGTCTCACAAGGGGAAGCTTTGAGGGAAATGCTTTCTATTCCTCTGAGCAACTTAAACCTACTCATGAATGTCCATGCCTTTCAAAAGTACCACAGATTAGAATTTATCTTTCTCTATAAAAACATACACACACACTCCTAGACATATTCAAACTTGAAAATCAAAAATGAAAAGAAAATCTGGAAGGCACCGAGAGAGAATAAAGAAGCAAAAATATAAGAATAGCCGACTTCTCATGAGAAACTAGACAAACCAGACTAAAATGGAATGACACCTTTAAAGTTTTTAATAAATCAATTATATATAGCNTCTATAAAAACATACACACACACTCCTAGACATATTCAAACTTGAAAATCAAAAATGAAAAGTAAATCTGGAAGGCACCGAGAGAGAATAAAGAAGCAAAAATATAAGAATAGCCGACTTCTCATGAGAAACTAAACAAACCAGACTAAAATGGAATGACACCTTTAAAGTTTTTAATAAATCAATTATATATAGCAAAAATACCCTTCAAAAATAAAAGACAAATCCATGAACTTATATAAATGATAAAATTGTATAGAATTTAATACACATACATACTCACACACACAATCACACAAATGAGTACAAGGAAAATGGGAAATCTGAGTAAGATCAGTGCATTGTACTAATGTCAATATTTTTAGTGCGATATTGTATTATAGCTTACAAGATGTTATCATTGGGAGAAACTGGGCAAAGTCATCTCACAAGGGGAAGCTTTAAGGGAGATGTTTTCCATTCCTCTGAACAATTTAAATCTATTTGTGAATTTCCATTGCTTTCAAAAGTACCACAGACTGGAGTTTCAAAGAATCTCTCTGTGTTATTTATTACAATTGCATAGGAATCTATATTTATTTCAATGAAGAATAACAAAACAACAAAAACTCTCCCCAAAACAACAGAATCAAACCCATTAAAAAATAGAGGAGAATAAAGGACAGACATATATAAAAGTAGAGAGGGTTTATTACTAGCTGACTTGTTCTACAAGAAATATTAAAGAAATTTCTTCAGGCAGAAGGAATGTGACTCCAGATGGAAAGTTGAATCTATATAAAGTATATATGGAAAATAGGCAGGTAGAAGAGGGAAAAAAATTCGCAAGTAAAATAAAGGAATATTGTAATAGTATATATTAAAATTAATTACAAGTTTATAATAATTATAACAGTGTTTTGTTCCAAAGGTAATTAGATAATGTGTTGATATCTCATAAAAACTCTCTTTTCTCTCTGTCTCTCTCTCTATATATATAAATGCACACACACACACATGCTTTACAAAGTATGGTAAAGATGGCATGTCAAATGATAATAGCTGATTGTTTATTAAATGGAGTTGGGTAATGGGTTAACATTTTGGAATACAGTTTGATCCATACTGCACACCAAAGTAAAGTCCAGGGGTATCAATATTTAAATGCAAATAATGAAATATTAAAATTAGATAAATATTTTTCAATATTTTTCTGATCTCATAGTGTAGAGTGACTTTCAATGAAGCATATGAACAACTAATTTTTTTGTCATCTTAGATGAGAATTTATTTCTATAGGAAGCCCTCCTTCATTTAGGAAAACACCTTGACATGCCTGTGACAGGTTGCTAATATCTAGCAATGTTCATGTCTGTGACTTTCAATGAAGCATATGAACAACTAATTTTTTTGTCATCTTAGATGAGAATTTATTTCTATAGGAAGCCCTCCTTTATTTAGGAAAACACCTTGACATGCCTGTGACAGGTTGCTAATATCTAGCAATGTTCATGTCTCATTTTTTACTCACCACACATAGACACAGTTTCAGGCACCCTTGCATCTGGATGAGGCCATGTGACTATTACTTGTTAATTATATAAGTGTGTCACTGATGTGTATTACTTTAAGGTTGAGGCAGTTAAGGATATTTACTCCTTCCCCAAGCTCTTTTTCTCTCTTTTGACCTCTGCTGTTTGAAAGAACAAAGGCAAGGCCTTAAAAGATGGTGGAAACACACATGAAAGAATCCAGGGTTTTTGAACAATTTCACATAGCTGTCCCTCCATCCCAACCATAGCCCTGGATGTTAGCTAAAAAACTGTTGCATTAAGCCACTGAAATTGGGGAAGTGTTTGTTACATTGGGTATTGTACTCTGATCAAAACAAAGTTATAGGACTTAGCTGGGTCTAAGACGACAATAGAAATACTAAACTTTTCTGTATTGTTACTAATTTGCTGTTTAAAGAAAAAGATATGTGGAGAAGAGGAGAGTGAAGAGCTGATTTTATGTAGGTGGTGTGTCCATGAAATAGAGATAGCAAAGTGAGTTGTAAAAAGGGGACTATCTAACGTCAGTGTATTTCATAGTTTCACCCAAAACTCTCAACAGTCTATACACAACAATGCCTTGTATGAATAATTTGTAATAAACCAAGGAAAGAGGCTGGGTATAGGTCTGGTTCAATGTAAGTCAGAACAGCAGTAGCACAAGTGAGATGGTAAGTTAATCGTTAAATTAAACTAATTCAATGGAATTTGAAGCCTAGAGCCTGAGTTGACTTAGAAAATAAACTTACAGATGCGTGATTTTATTTTGATATTAAGAAGTATAGTGATATCAGCTGACATTTGGTCTAAATGAGGATAAGAATAATGGAAAAATACATGAAAAAAATAGATTCAATTACTTTTCATTTTTATATAACCTGCTACATCAACAAAATTAAAAGGTAAATGACAAATCTGCTGTATTTGGCAGAATAATAATTGTTCAGTTCTCACGAAAGACGATTTACAATCATGTACACCCAAACATTGTGAATGAATAAGTGGGCATAGAATATGAAGAGGCAATTTATAAAAGGAAAACTACAAATGGATAATAAATATTTGGAAAATTTTTGGTCTTACTAGAAATAAAAATGCAAATTAAGATGATAATGGGATACCATTTTCACCTATTTGACAAAGACTTAAGTAAGGATAATGCACAATGTTGGACAGAATAACAATTGTTCTTAACACTGGAGTGCAGTGAATTAGTATTACCCTTAAGGATGTCAATATATATATCAGCCTCTACCTTGACTTCATACTTGAGTTACTTGGGGAACTTTTAAAAACAAGAGAAATTTGGGTTCCACCCCAGATCAATCAAATCAGAAGCTTTAGTAGTGAACCCCAGGTGCCAATATTTTTAAAAGTTCCCTGAATAATTCTAGTGTGCAGCCAAGACTGAGAAATAGTAATATATGTCAAAAACCTTAAAGTATATATTGACTCATTGTTTCTAATTTTCTGATATTATGACAAGTATAAAGATAATACACAAAAATTTGTTTTAATTAATTTTATAACTGTACAAATTAGGGAGCTACCTAATGCCCAATACAGAAATATCACAGAATACTATACTTATTAAATTATATTAAGAGAATATCACATAGAAAAATTCTCAGTTTTCATTCACAGTGAATACAAAACTGTATATAGAGCATGATTCAAAATCTGTGAACCATTATATGCATGTTCCATTCATTACTAGAAAAAATATTGACTGACATGGATCAAATAATGATTTATCTCTGGATAAACTAGAGACCATTTTATTTATTTATTTTAATTGATGCATTGTAATATTATGTAGTGAACACAGATGAATATAAAACCTTCCATTGGGATCTGCTATACAGAAGTGTTCAACTTATGGTAAAGGCAGAGAGAGAAGGAATGGAAAAGAATAGTCCAATTTTTCTGTGCTGTTTAAACATGCTTCTGCTGCAGCAGCAATCTCAGTCCTTTAACTCTTTTTTTTTTTTCCTTTTTGTCTTTTTTTTTTACTGACCGGTAATGGGATCGCAACCCTCAGTGTCGCGCCAGTACCGGGGACTGGCAACGGGATCGCAACCCTCGGTGTTGCGCCCGCACCGCGCTCAGCCAATGAACGGGAACCAGTCTCCACATGGGATCCAAACCCTTGGCGGGAGCGCCGCCACGCTCCCAAGCAGCACGCTCTCCAGTGCGCCACCGGGCCGGCCCTCAGTCCTTTAACTCTTTAAA
>NW_007726259.1:581000-592219 GCF_000696425.1 Galeopterus variegatus | reverse complement strand
TCAGCCAATGAACGGGAACCAGTCTCCACATGGGATCCAAACCCTTGGCGGGAGCGCCGCCACGCTCCCAAGCAGCACGCTCTCCAGTGCGCCACCGGGCCGGCCCTCAGTCCTTTAACTCTTTAAGGTACTCTTGCCAGCTTTTTCCTCTCTTCCTCCATCCAGCCTGTGTGCATTCCAGTGCTCATCTCCGGACTCTGTCCTGATAGATGACATCTTCAAATTCCCCTAAAAAAATGAGAGCCAGATTGCTGAGCAAATCATCCTGATTTGCCTCATTTTTTGGCTGGATTAGGGAAATGGAGAAAGAAGAATGTATTTCTGGTTGTCTAAGATGAAATTTTTAATACACTTCCTAAAGGGAACATGCTTACACATGATGGATAGCTTGTGGAGTGTTATTCCTAATAGATTTCTGTGCATTGTTGTTCGAACAGGCTTGTATTGACTGGGTCGGGGACCCAATCATTATCATTTATATGTTTATTTAATAAAGAAATACCTTTGCAAATAACACACTGTGGCATACAGCTTGTTTAGAAATTGAGAATAGTTTTTAATCTACTTAAACTTTTTTAACAAAGTATTGAGTTTTATAAAATGTTGAATCACTGCAGCTATTAGTAACCTGTGATGTTGTCTTTAAAATATCATATAAAGAGAATTAGAGAGCCAGCTCACTTCTCTCTCACTCCATCTCAACCTCTCTCTCCCTTTATTTCTCTGAGGCAAGGGAGAGCCATACCCAGGTTAGGCCTAATTACTTTCTGCTGTTGTATGATTAAAAGGAAAGATCTGTCCCAAAATTCTGCTTGGGTTTCCTTCTATCATGTCCTTAGTCATATGAAGGTTAATCAAGGAGAACTAAAAAGAAAGATCTTTATTTCACCTCAAGTCTTATCACATAGTCTCAGGATTTCAACTGGGTGTTTGGTAAGGCCAATAATACTACAGTTTCAAGAAAATTCGATGTAGGATATTATCACTTGCAACTCAGTTCAGAATGTCTGCGTAGAGAAAAGAGATGCAGGATTGTGTTGTTAGATATTATAGAAGTAGCTCTGTAGTTACAGAAATCACATCCCTAGGAAACTTCCTGAGATTGCCATTTTTCATTATAAGGCCATAGTCATAAATGAGTTTTACCAGATGTTTTCTTCAATAGAAATTCACTGGAAGATGGACTAGGCAGGAGCAGTATTTCTAAATCAGATTCTATATAAATGATGTGAAGGAGTGCTTGCTAATTTTGCTGTTTACATCTCTCCCAAATGACTAATAATTGATAGGGCAAATAATATTTAAAAAGCTATTGAATTAGGTCCATATATCCGAGCGAAATTTGTCAATTTAGCAGGTGGTATATACACAATAGATGATTCAAAATAGGTTTGATCACAATATAGAATTAAATACATTCTTGTTTCACTGGTATTCCTAGATTTATCCTTTGTTGATTATTGTAACAAAAGTGCCTAGCTGAACCTGAACCTATCCAATTATGTGATCAGATAACCGTATTTAAAATAGATCTCAAGCTGTGAACATGAGAGCAATAATTTTAATAGTTAATTTGGCTTTCATATACAAATATATGAAACAGGCAAGAATGCTAGAAATTAAGAATATTTGCATTTGCTTTCCAGTCTGCCCACTTGCAATTTAGCTATGAAATGTTATATAGAGTGAACGCAGCTGTTTCTATTTAAAATTTGGGGTTATATGATTCCCTAATCTCAGATTGCTAACACTATGGGGATGGAATGAGTAGCCCAATTCTGTGTGTGTGTGTGTGTGTGTGTGTGTTTGCAGGAATATAGAATCACTTGTTCTTTTAGGATAATTAATCTTCAGAGAAAGAATTAAAACAAAGTAAACACAGTACAACAAATATGTTGTTATTTATATCTGAGGAAAATAAGGTTAGAGACAGGTTGATTTTAAAAAAACAAAAACAAAAACCCTGAAATCCTGAGTTCTGAGAGCTAAACAACATAGTAGCAAACTGAGAGCAAGAAACATCAACTGGGGTAAACTGTAGGAGAAAATGACAGAGGGAAGATTGCTGATGGTTCCGGATTGAAAGCAAGTGTTGAGTTAGTTTTCTGCAGGTGGATCAGATTCTCAATTGGTGCATATTCAAGAGTGAACTGGACAAGGAGGATACAGGTTGAAAACTTTAGGTGTTAGAGTAATAATCAATATGTAAGAAGATACAGTATTAAACACTGGGACCTATAAATAGGTTAATGTTTGTTGGTTGGTTTTAATGAAAGATACTTAGTTTAGAAAACTTGAAAAATAATGATATAAGAAATATAAGCTTAAAAAATCACTTATCTCACTAACCTGGTATATGTCCTTCCAGAAATTTTATTATTTATATGTAACACATATATGTATGTATTTAAATAACAACACTTCTGTTTAAGTAACTTTAATGTGCATGTGTAAATGCAATAGTTTCCTTCAAGGAGAAGAATATCTTAGCTCAGTTTTTCTTTATGTAGAGAAAAAAATAATTACCAGATATTCCATATATGTACATATGAGGGTATTTCAAAAAGTTCATAGAAAAATAGAACTGAAATATTATAGGAATCTTTCTATTAACTTTTTAAAGTATTCTCATATATATGTATTTCATACATATATATCTATACATATATATGTATTTTGGTGTATATTAATCTCATTTTTAAAATTTAAAATACACTATTTATGAAGTTTTCATCCTGTTTTCATGAACATTTTAGCAAGTACTTGAATATTAACTGATAAAACATAATTTTAATGACCATTCTAGCATATGGAAACATAATAATTTTATGAATTATTTTAGTTTTTGTTATTATAAAATAAATTATTTGGAGTTAGTTACTATATTTTTTGTATTAATTTCTAAAAATAGGTGCATAAGCAGAATTTTAAGGTTCTGGATATAATAAATGGTCTTCTAGAAATTTAGTTTCATTTCACACTTTTACCACGTCTTTTATGAAATATTTCAAATCTAGACAACATATTTTATTATTTACTCTTAGGTACATCTTCAAAGAAGGCCAAGAACTATTTGTCAACTCAGTCGATATGCTAGTAACTCCTTCATAGAAGCTGTGATGTTGTGTTCCATGTTTCTTTATCTTCTGGGGTTCACAAAAGTGCTTTAGGATTTTATTTGGGTCTTGCATTTTAAAGTTGATGAATGAGATAGGACAACCAGACTATAAAAGCCTCCATCCTGAAGAGTCTGGTGGGAATAATTCCAGCACATTCTTTCAGAGTAGCAGACTATAGAGTAAGTAACATTCACAGAATTTTTGGAATAGTAGGACTATATTAGAGTCAGTCTATTTTAGTCTAGAGTCTGATAGCTTTACTGTCTGTATTTTTTATTTTTTTCAAAGACTTAAGATACTTACCCAACCCTACTTATTTTTTAAATTAGACTTTCATAAGTATGGTTTTAATCAATCTTGTTAAAAAATTCAGGTAACAAAAAATTATAGAAAATGAGCACATGTTCATAATTGACATATGTTTACAATGTAGTTGGATTAATATGTTCTGCTTTATGACTCTGCTCAGTTTTCTTTGGGATCTACTTATAGTTTTCTTATAATTTAACTTTAATATATTATAGAAGATAGAGCAATTTCTAATGTTTATATTGAAGAGTATGGATAAACTCTAATAGTTTTAGATAGAGTGAACAAGATGTGGAAAGGATATTAAAAATTACTTAAATACAAGTATTGTTACCTACATTTCACATATTTAAAAAAAATGTTTATTATTTCTGAAAAGGAGACATGAAACAAAAGTGACATGAAATAAAAGCAGTAGGAAAGCAGTGCGAGCGGTGGTTGGTTGTCTCTAGCTTGTAATACCAGTTTTCTTGATTTCCTCTTTATTCCTACATCTGTCATGGGCTCTTTGATCTTAAAAGTTTAAACTCAGAAAAAGATTATAATGGAAATTGTTTTTAAAAATAATTTGATATTAAAAATCTTTTGGCGAATAGGGAGGAATTATCCATTTTGGCACACAAAAAGAAATAGAACTCTAAGGAAATACTCAAGACTTTGAGTTATAGAGGCTTAACAATATCTAATATCTGGTAATTATTTTCTTTCTCTGTGTAAAGAAAAACTGAGCTAGGATATATTCCATGAAGAAAACTACTGCATTTTCTACATCATTAAAATAGTAATAATATGTACATTAGTAAATGGGAGGATGTTATGTAATTGGATAGGCCTATGGATTAAAAAAAGTGAAAACTTAAAATAATAGAAAGTAGTTCAGGGATACGAGAACTTTCTCAATTGAGGGGACAAAGGAGAGACATAAAAGATAAAGAGATAAAAATATACACATATAGTATTTACAGACACTATCAATAAAAATATTCTATACTTTATATATACTAAAAATAATTGTTATACATTGTAATTACTTTGGCTGAAGTAATGGCTGATATAATGACAATCTTATTTTACTAGCAAGACATAGGAATTAGTAATACAAAGCAGGCCTCTCTTGTTTGAACTCCTTTAGGGTTTTTGAAATTTTTGCTGCTTTTTTTTTTTTTTTTTTAATTTATACCACTATGAAACCCGAACTACAAGATTATCACATTTCATAATGTTCTGCCATTATTATCTGTGTGTGCCTTTGGGTTTTTAAAATTTTCATTTATGTCATCTGAAAAATGGAATTGTCTAGTAGGAATATTATGAGAATTGAATGAATTAATATATTTAAAAGCATCAACACTAACATTGTCAATAATTATTATAAACAAATATTAGGTATAATAAAAATAATTATTATTGTTTGTAGGAGCCGGATCTGAGAAGCCCCCAACAATCCCCACCTTCCTGTATTCACATTCATGTGTAGTCTCCTCTGACACTGTACATGAGGGTTGGTTTGTGTGACCAATAACATTCTGCAAAAGTGATGATATGTCACTTCTGAGATTATGTATATAAGATCCTGAACCATCTGATTTGATAGTTCTCTCACTCTATTGTATCACTCGCTCTGGGGGAAATAAGCTGTCATGTTGTGAATAACCTTATGAAGTGTTCTACATGGCAGGGAACTGAAGTCTCAGGCCAAGAGCCAGCTGGGAATGAAGTCCTGCTGACAACCATGTAAGTGAGGTTGGAAGCAGACTCTCCAGACTCAGTCAAGCTGTGTGGTGCGATAACTACAGCCCTGGTTACGGTTTGACTGTAACATCATGAGAGATTGAGAGATAGTAAATATTTGTTGTTTTAAGATGCTAAATATTGGGATAATTTGCTATGAGAGCAGACCACCAACACACCGTTGTAATGACAATAATTACAATTATAATAACATGACATAATGTTCTGCCATTATTATCTGTGTGTGCCTTTGGGTTTTTAAAATTTTCATTTATGTCATCTGAAAAATGGAATTGTCTAGTAGGAATATTATGAGAATTGAATGAATTAATATATTTAAAAGCATCAACACTAACATTGTCAATAATTATTATAAACAAATATTAGGTATAATAAAAATAATTATTATTGTTTGTAGGAGCCGGATCTGAGAAGCCCCCAACAATCCCCACCTTCCTGTATTCACATTCATGTGTAGTCTCCTCTGACACTGTACATGAGGGTTGGTTTGTGTGACCAATAACATTCTGCAAAAGTGATGATATGTCACTTCTGAGATTATGTATATAAGATCCTGAACCATCTGATTTGATAGTTCTCTCACTCTATTGTATCACTCGCTCTGGGGGAAATAAGCTGTCATGTTGTGAATAACCTTATGAAGTGTTCTACATGGCAGGGAACTGAAGTCTCAGGCCAAGAGCCAGCTGGGAATGAAGTCCTGCTGACAACCATGTAAGTGAGGTTGGAAGCAGACTCTCCAGACTCAGTCAAGCTGTGTGGTGCGATAACTACAGCCCTGGTTACGGTTTGACTGTAACATCATGAGAGATTGAGAGATAGTAAATATTTGTTGTTTTAAGATGCTAAATATTGGGATAATTTGCTATGAGAGCAGACCACCAACACACCGTTGTAATGACAATAATTACAATTATAATAACATGATAATAGGAATTTTTATAACAAGAATTAAGTTAACATTGAACTGTCTCAGATACAATTGCTAGCATATTTTCCTAAATTATCCTATGAAATTCCCTTCCCCCCCAAAATAAAAAATTTAGATTATTATGCCAATTTTATGGGTGAAGAAATAGAAATATCTCAAGTATACTCATTATTAAGGTAACAACCCCAATATGTTGCTTCCCCACCTTAACATAGCACTATTTTGTGGAGCATTTAATAAAAGAATGAAGGTGTGTCCCAACAGCTATTGCTTAGAAAATGTAAGAAGAAGAAAACCTTTTCTTAGAGATGGATAGAAATGGATTTACATGGCATTATGCACTTGGGAGAGTCATCAGAGTGAAGTGACATTAGTTTTAAAGACAATAGTTTTTTGTTTCTTTTATTTTTTTCATTTAGACGAGTTTTTCAAGTGTTGAGGTGGCAGAGTTGTAGAAAAGATTTTTTTCAAGATTTCAATGGTTGCAGATAATTTTATATAATCAGCATTTAGGTTTGATCTTTGTAGGTGATAATAACCAGTAAAAAATTATGGGAAGTGAGACCCCTTTGTAGAATTGTATCTTTTTTATTAGTAAAAAGAATTCTTTTGAGATGTCTCCTATCCTTTTAATATTATCCAATCCTAATTACTTTCCTGTAAAATCAACAGTCCTTCATTTTATTTGATGAGAGACACAGGGAAGATAAAATGTTGTCACTGAAAAAAATGGGAGGACATAAATTGGTTAGATGTTCTGTTCTAGTTTCTCTGTGATGAAAATCTGTCACGAAGCAGAGAGAAATGACAGTGGCAAATTTTTAGTTTCTCTATATAGATGTTTATGTTATATCTAACAGAATAATGAAATTTCATGACATTATTTCAGGTAAAAGAAAAATAATTATTGTTCAAAATATATACAGCACAATTGTGCAACTCACTGGCCCTTGACTTCAAAAGTCAACTTATTAGGAGTCAGAAACAATTTGATTGACTATGTATCTGTTATTAATTATGTGTGTTTTATGAATTGGTTATTTTTGAGGATTTGATGCATCAATATATTCAGATATTAAAACAAAACAAAGCAGAAAAACAAAACAAAACAAAATTTAAGTTGATAGTACTTTTTGAGTACCTTCTATCCGCCAGAACCTATGAAAAGTGGCAGACTGGTCAACGTTTCAGTAGAACAAATATAGATATTAGAATTGCTTCAAATGTCACAGGCTAATCTTGTCAAGGAGAACCTGTATCAGTCTTTCAAATGCTCACATAAGAACTTTTTCCAATATTTGAACTAGTGTGCAATGACTTTAAGACAAGTCTACTTGAAAATACTTATCATCTATCTTACTATTCCCTGTAAATTTTATGGGAGAATTACATATGTAATTAAAAGTACATACATCCTTTTTTATTGGTTGATGAACTATATAAAGTGAGTATAGCTACATAAACAGCACCAACGCCAAGACCGAGCACTACCAGGACTCCATAAGTAACCACTATTCCAAATTCTAACACCACAGTTTTGCAAGTTTTTGAAATTTGCAAATTGGAATCATACTGTATGTACTCTTTTGTGTCTTTTTTTCTTCTTTATTACACTTGTGATATATTTTTATTGTACATTTCTTTTGCGTATAAAATATACGTTACGGTTTTCTTTACATATTCCACATAAGAATGAAATATCTGGATGACACAGTATGCTTAAGTTTCACTTTAGTAGAGACTTCCAAATTTCCCAAATGGTTTGTACCAGTTTACACTCTAACTGGCGCAATATGAAAATTCTAGTTGCCTTACATCCTAGCCAACAGTTGGTTTTGTCTAACTTTTGTTTTAGATATTCTGGTGGGTGTGTAGGGTAAGTCACTGTGTTTTAAATTTGCATTTCCTTGTTGTTTTCTTCAGTTGCTTCTCACATGTGTGTATATTCTTTTGTGAAGAACCTATTCAAGTGTTTTATACCTTTTATACTAGAGTAATAATCTTTTTCCCTATTGATTTGTAGGAAATCTTTATATATTTTGAGTATGAGCTATTATCTGTACATACACATGCACAACACAGTAAAAATTTCCAACTTTGTGTGTTGCCTTTTCACTATTTTACTGACATCTTTTGATGAACAGAATATTTAAATTGTAATGCTATTTAATTTGTCATAGTTTTCTTTATCATGTTTTTGTTGTCCTGTATAAGAAATCAAGAAAGCATTCTTTACCCCAAGGTCTTAAATATATTCTCCTGTGTTTTCTTCTAAAAGCTTTATCATTTCACCTTTTACCTTTAATTCTATAATCCATCAGGGATTTGTGTATGTATGGAATGTTGTAAAGGCAAAGATTCATTTTTTTCTTATATGGATATCAAATTGACTACAACCTACTGCACTGAAATGTCACCTTTGACATGAGTCAGGTGACCAAATCTATATGAGTCTATTTCTGGGCCATTTATTTTTTTCTGTTGGCCAATTGGTGTATTGTGCCAATACCACATTGAATTAATTAGCATAGATTTATAATAGGTCTTGGTATCTCATAGTGTAGGTCCTTCGGTTTTGGTAGTTGTCAAGAGTTCATCGCATATTCTTGGTCATTTGGATTTTCATTATAAATTTTATAACACACTTGAATTTCATAAATAAACCTTTTAGGATTTTGATTAAGAATGCAACAAATCTATAGATGATCTTGAGTCTTCCAATCCATTCACTTGGTATGTTCTCTATGTTGTCTTTTCAAAATTTATCTAATATTTTTTGTTTTCATAGTAGCACTCTTGCATAACTTGTTTTTTCCTTAAGTGTTGCATGTTTTTTGATGCTTTTGCAAATGGTATAGTTTTTAAGAATTTCATTTTCTATTTATTTGTAACTGGTATGTAGAAATGCAGTTGATATTTGTATATTCATTGTCCATTCAGTGACTTTATTAAATTCACTTAATAATTTAGTAGTTTGGAAAAAGAAAGTCAGGGGGACCGAGTGAGCAGCCCGAGGTGGTGGTGGCTAGGACGACGCGGAAATGGAGAGGGAGCTGCTCGGCCAGCCCAGCTCTGTGAGTGACCCCCAGCCCGGCCATGCTTGCGGGGCAGACACCCGTCCAGCATCCGCCTGCCCCACTAGGCCAGTCACCGGCCCGGGACTGCCTCCATTTTCTCGGGTCGGGGAGGAGCCGGCCAGCTCGGCCAGGCCTGCCCTCCTCGCCAGGCTCGGCTCCTCACTGAGCCTTCCCACTTCCTTGCCCCGGCGCGGGGCCTCCCAGGGTCTGCAGGCCGGCCTCACATCCCACTTCCCCCACGGTTCTCTGGCGGGGCTGGTGGTGTGGGGAGCCCCCGGCGAGCGGCGGGAGGACAGGGAAGAACTGGCCGGGCAAATTGTCACTCCACTGCAGCCTGGGCTCCGGCCCCCGATAAATTTCCTGTTACCGGGAGGCAGATACCATCTCTGTGGCCATCAGTTTGGAAAAATGCCTAACCAATTTATGGTTAGGAAAAATGTGATTGGAGCACTCCCGAGCTCGCTTGAACCTACTGGAGAGCTGACTGCGGGTGGTCGCCAGAGTCAGTCGCGCCGGGGGGAATCAAAGAGGAACTGTGTGCTGTGGGCTCCTCCCCCGAGGAGCTCATGCTCCGGTGTGGGAGATAATACAAGTACACAGATAACTGCAATACCAGGAGGAAGGTGATAAGTCCCGAGAAAGCCCTATACAGTGCTACAAAGGCACCCAGAGCGACCGGTCGGCTGTGCCTAGCAGAAACCTGAAAGTCTTCCTGGGAGGGGCGGTGCCGAGCAAGGGCTTGAAGGCCCGGCTGATAGACGAGGGTAGCAGAAGACACGCCCCACCCCAGTCTAGAGCGCACAGAGCTGCACAGAGTGGGGAGGCGTCCAGCTAGGGAGGCAGAGACTTGGCAGAAAACACACACCCTATGGGTCACCTCTGCGAGGTCCTCTAGCCCCTCCTAGTGTGCACAGAACGTGGAGACGTCCGGCTAGGGAGGCGGAGACTCGGCAGAAAACACACACCCTGCAGGTCGCCTCTGCAAGGTACAACAGCCCCTCCTAGTGCACACAGAACATGGAGATGTCCGGCTAGGGAGGCGGAGACTCAGCAGAAAACACACACCCTGCGGGCCGCCTCTGTGAGATCCAACAACCCTGCCTAGTGCGCACAGAGCGCGGAGACGTCTGGCTAGGGAGGCAGAGATTCAGCAGAAAACACACACCCTGTGGGGCCGCCAATGCATGATCCATAAGCGCAGCAGAGCCCAAGCTAACCAGAGAGGTGGCTCTCCGGAGAGGCCCAAGACCCGAGGCAACCACATACACAAGACACTAGAGGCCAACTGAGCAGTCACAGAGGTAGCCATACCAAATTGACAAACACAGCCACACCTTAGTTAGCCAATAGGGTCAAACCTGTGCACTGTGAAACCCCCTGCCAAAATGAATAAACATAAAAAAAAAGATACCAGAAATACAAAAAACCAAGAAAGTACACCACCAAAAGTTAATAAATCTCAAACTCTAGATCCAATAGAACAGGAAGCCCTTGAAATGAATGACAAGGGACATGAAAGAGGAAATGTACAAGGAAATCAATGACCTGAAAAAAATTGTAGCAGAACTTGCCGAACTGAAGAAGTTATTCAGCAAAATTAAAAACACAATGGAGAGTTTAACCAGCAGGATAGCGGAAGTTGAGGAGAGAACCTCTGAACTTGAAGATGGACTGATTGAAATAACACAAGCAGACAAGAAAAAAGTAAAAAGAATCAAAGATATAGAAGAAAATCTGAGAGAGACATTAGACAACCTTAAGCTCTCAAATATCCGAGTCATGGGTATTCCAGAAGGGGAGGAAAAAGGAAAATGTATTGAAAACATATTCAACAAAGTAGTGGCAGAAAACTTCCCAGGAATAGGAGAAATCACAGATCTTCAGATCCAGGAAGCTCAATGATCTCCAAATGTATTCAACCCAAAAAGGTCTTCTCCAAGACAAGTTATAGTCAAATTGACAAAACTTAGAGACAAAGAGAGAATCTTAAAAGCTGCAAGAGAGAAGCATCAAATCACCTATAAGTGAGCC
>NW_007726259.1:578888-580151 GCF_000696425.1 Galeopterus variegatus | reverse complement strand
CAAACTAGAAGTCAATAACAAAACGAAACTCTGGAAAGTATACAAACACATGGAAATTAAACAGCATTCTACTGAATGACATATGGGTCCAAGAAGAAATCAAACGGGAAATCAAAAAATTTATTGAAACTAATGAAAATAATGATACATCATACCAAAACCTGTGGGATACTGCAAAAGTAGTACTAAGGGGGAAATTTATTGCATTAAATGTGCACCTCAGAAGAATGGAAAGATGGCAAGTGAACAACCTAACACTTCACCTTAAACAACTAGAAAAACAAGAACAATCCAAACCTAAAGTTAGCAGATGGAAAGAAATCATCAAGATAAGAGCAGAACTTAACGAAATTGAAACCGAGAAAACAATACAAAAGATCAATGAATCAAAAAGTTGGTTTTTTGAAAAGATAAACAAAATTGACAAACCATTAGCATGGCTAACAAAAAAAAAAAAGAAGAGAGAAGATTCAAATAACAAAAATTAGAAATGAAAAAGGCGATTTTACAACTGATTCATCTGAAATACAAGGAATCATTCGAGACTACTATACACAACTATACACCAACAAATTTGAAAATCTAGAGGAAATGAATAAATTTTTGGACACACACAAGGTCCCAAAACTGAACCATGAAGATGTAGAAAGTTTGAACAGACCAATTACAATAAAGGAGATTGAAGCTGTTATCAGAAGGCTCCCAACAAAGAAAAGCCCAGGACTAGATAGATTCACAGCAGAATTTTACCAAACATTCAAAGAGGAATTGACACTGATTCTTTACAAACTATTCGAAAAGATTGAATCAGACGCAAATCTCACAAACTCATTCTATGAAGCAAACATCATCCTGATACCAAAACCAGGTAAAGATATAACCAAGAAAGAAAACTACAGGCCGATATCCTTGATGAATATAGATGCAAAAATCCTCAATAAAATATTAGCAAACAGAATACAGCAACACATACGTAAAATTATTGACCATGATCAAGTGGGATTCATCCCAAGGATGCAAGGTTGGTTCAACATACGCAAATCAATAAATGTTATACACCATATTAATAAAGCCAAACACAAGGACCATATGATCACCTCTATAGATGCTGAAAAAGCATTTGATAAAATTCAGGCCATAAAAACAGACACAATGATCAATGGAATAGAATAGAGCACCCAGAAATCACCCCACACACGTACTGCCATCTGATCTTTGACAAAGGCACCAAGCCTATTCACTGGGGTAGGGACTGCCTCTTCA
>NW_007726259.1:578282-578624 GCF_000696425.1 Galeopterus variegatus | reverse complement strand
AAACTTATTAAAGAAAACATAGGAGAAACACTTCAGCAAATAGGACTGGACACAGACTTCATGAATACGACCCCCAAAGCATGGGCAACCAAAGGAAAAATAAAAAAATGGGATTATATCAAACTAAATAGCTTCTGTACAGCAAAAGAAACAATTAACAGAGCTAAAACACAACCAACAGAGTGGGAGAAAATATTTGCAAAATATACATCCAACAAAGGATTAATATCCAGAATATACAAGGAACTCAAACAACTTTACAAGAAAAAAAAACAAGCAACGCAATTAAAAAATGGGCAAAAGAGCTAAGTAGGCAATTCTCTAAGGAAGATATACAAATGG
>NW_007726259.1:550764-578212 GCF_000696425.1 Galeopterus variegatus | reverse complement strand
TCAATATCACTCCGCATCTGAGAAATGCAAATCACAACTACACTGAGATACCATCTCACCCCAGTTAGGATGGCTAAAATCTAAAATACTGAGAATGATAAGTGCTGGAGAGGTTGTGGAGAAAAAGGAACTCTCACCTGCTGTTGGTGGGGCTGCAAAATTGTGCAGCCATTATGGAAAATGATATGGAGGTTCCTCAAACAATTACAGATAGATCTAGTGTAGATATGATGCAGCGCGATCTACCATATGACCTAGCTATCCCACTGCTGGGAATATACCCAAAGGAATGGAAAGCATCAAGTCGAAGGTATACCTGTTCCCCAATGTTCATTGCAGCACTCTTTACAATAGCCAAGAGTTGGAACCAGCCCAAATGTCCATCATCGGATGAGTGGATACGGAAATTGTGGTATATGTACACAATGGAATACTACTGAGCCTATATATCTTGACATAGCACCAAATATTAGACTACTATTTATCTCCTGGAGAACTATTTCTCCAGAAACTGCTCAGAAAATTTGCATTCTGGCTGCCAAATTGGATAAGTTTGGGTAACTTGTCTCAGTAGACATCCTTGTGGAGTCAGGAGGAGAAAAGGAAACACCACATGTTCTCACTTATTGTTGGGAGCTAAAAATAAATAAATAAATTCACTCACACACACAAAAAATAACCCGGGGGGTTGGGGGGAAGAAGATATAACAACTACAATCCTTTGAAGTTGTTACAACAAGCAAACAGAAAGGACATTGTTGGATTGGAGGGTGGAGAGGGAAGAGGGAGGGAGGTTTCAGTGATGGGCCATAATAATCAACTACATTGTATATCGACAAAACAAAAATTTAAAAGGAAAAAAATAATAATTTAGTAGTTTGGCTCTCAATTCTTTTGTATTTTCTACGTGGGAAAACATGCCATCTTCAAATAATAGGAGTTTTATCTCTCTCTCTCTCTTTTTTCTTCAATATTTATGGCTTTTATCTCTTTTTATGCTCTCATTACACTGCTAAGGAACACCATAAATGTTAAATGGAAGTGGTGAGAGTGGACTCGTTTCTGATCTCAAGGAAAATTTTTAATAATTCATCATTAAATAAGATATTTGCTGTAGTTTTTTCAAGATATTCCTCATTAAATTAGGGGAGTTCCTTCTGTTCCTAACTTGCTGAGAATTCTTATCATAAAAGGAAGTTGAATTTTATCAAATACATCTAAGGAGATGATTATATTATTTTTCTCATTTATTTTCTATTTATAGGGTAAATTGTACTGGTTAATTTTTAAGTGTTAAATCACTCTTATCCTCATGAAAAAAGCCCATGTGTTTGGAGTGTATTATTCCTTTTCTATTTTATTGAGTTTGTTTTGCTAATATTTCGTTTAGGATTTTTGCATTTACATTTGTAAGAAAACTTAGTCTGCAAATTCATTTTCTTGTAACATCCTTTGCAGGTTTGGGTATTATGGTTTTTTAGCCTACTAGAAAGGAGTTGAGAAATGTCCCCTCTCTTGGTATTTTATGGAAGAGTTAGTTTAAGATTGGTATCATATAATCCTAAAATGTTTGGAAGAATTCATTAGGGAAGCCATCTGAGTGTGGAGTTTTCGTTTTGGGAATGATATTAATGCTGGGTTCAATAGATAAGAAACTATTTATATCTTTTGTTTCTTTTACTTCCACTGTGTTTTTCATGAAGTTTGTCATTTCATCGAAGTTATTAAATTTATTCATATAAAACTATTTATTTATTAACTTTTGAAATGTCCGTGAAGCCTGTGGTGAAGTCCTTATTTTATGTATTAAGTTGGTAATATGTGTTTTTTCTCCTTTATTCTTGATAAGTTTTCTTATGAATTCTCAACTGCATTAATGTTTTCAAATAAGCAATTTTTGGTTTTGTCAATTTTCTCAAGTAATTTTGTTTGTTTCTTTTGTTCATTATTTCTGTCCTATTTTCTTTGTATTTGCTTTGCGTCATAGCTTACAGATGTCTTCAGATGGAAGCGTATGTCATTGGTTTTTTTCACTTTTGTTCTTTTCTAGCATATGCATTTAAGTCTATCCATTTTCTTCCAAGCCTGGTTTTAGCTGAATTTTGCTATGTCATGTTTTCATTCTTAGTCAATTAAAATTTTTGCTAATAGTTGTGATTTACTATTTGACCCAAATTACTCGGGAAGATAGTACTTAATTTCCAAGCAATTGTGATTTTTTGTTATTTTAAGTTATTTTTTGTTATTGGTTCCCATCCTTAATTTTACCTTGCTCAGAAGACATACTCATAACATATTAATCTTTGAAGTATTTTTAGGTTTATATATAATATACAATCTATTTTCTGCATTTCAAAGAATGTGAATTCTGTTGCTGCTCTATAAAACATAAAGTATTCTATAGTTTGGCACGTAAATTGTGTTAATCGGTTCTTCTATTTACTTCCTGTGTTTTAAAACAAATTTTATTCTATCGCCTATTGAGAGAGGTGTTTTCATGTCTTCTATTATGATTGTAGATTTGTATGTTTCTCCTTTTAGTTCTGTTATTTTTTGCTTTAACCATGACCACTTTAAAACTTTGTTAATAGGTACATACAGATTTAGAATTGATATATTTCTAGTGGATTAAACCTTTATCATTACAAAATACCCACTTTACCTTTCTGCCCTAAAGTCTGTCATATATTAATATAACTACACCACCATTCTTAGTTCTAAAATACATTTTTTTTCCTTTCAAATTTTCTAGTTCTTTATCTTTGAGTGTCTCCTGTGTTATATTGCTGTGGTGTTCTTTTATGTTATCTGGAAATCTTAACCCTTTAATTGAGATATTTAGTCCTTTTATGATTCATTTATTTTAGTCTATATTCATGTATATTTGGGTAAATCTTATATTGTTTTATCCACCTGGCTAATTTCCCTTTTTCTCTCCTTTTTTGTTTTCTTTGGATAATCTATGGTTAAAATTTACAAATTGAGTTCCTAATTTCATTTACAGTATTTTTTTGCTTCTACTGTTTCTATTGAAATTTTTTAAGTTTACAATTCTCTGGTGAAAATTTTATCTTTTGATATATTTCCTCTATATATTCATATTCTTAGACATACTAATTGTAGCTATTTTGAAATCACGTTCAGCTAATGCCACTATCTTGATCATTGTAGCTCTTTTTCTATTATCTTTTTTCCTCTTGGTTTTTGATTATGAGGCTTTATGTCATTCTGGTGATTTGGACTGAGTATAAGATATTTAGGCCAAAATATTATAAAGTTCCAGATGATGTTATCTTCCTTTGCAGCGGTTTACTCTTTCCTGCACAGGGAAGATAGTATGGCAGCTATCACATTAGTCAGATTAGGAACTGTGCTAGATCAAAGTTGGGCTGTGGCCTGGGAAGTCTCATCTCCTTGGAATTTAGCTTTGGTCCTCCTTGGTTTTTACTAAGAATCAGGTGTATTTTGTAGGGCTCTACACTCTGGAGTTTTCTTACTTCTAAATTTTGTTTCAGAAGACTGCAGAACTCTGCTTTGCTTTCAGAGGCTTATTGTTTAGGTTTCTGCCTTGCTACCCTGTGAATCTCTGTAATCGGTAGTTGCCTTGAGGGGAAGGTGCCCATGTCTTCCGATTCTCTACCAAAAGCTGATAGTTTCTTCATCTCCTAGCAGTAGCCTACTTCTGAGATTGGTACTAGATTCTTAGCTTCTTGCTCATGCTTAGAATTGGAAAATCTCTTCAGAGTAAAAATGAGCGTAAAAGCCAGTTATGTTTATTTATTATTTTTTGGTGTGGTGTTAACTCTGTGTTTTTCATTGCTTTAATAGCTCTATGCTGCCATTTGAAAATGAATTCTATATTTCACCTAACTTTTTGAGTTGTTCTATGTGTGGCAATGGACTGCCACTAACTATTCCACCCAAAGTGGAAACAGAAAACTCTGTCTTGATTTCTTTTAAAAGGTTTTCCTTAATGTAAATATAAACAGTCATTCTGTTTGCTCACTAAATAGATTAATTCCAAGACCTTATGCTGAAAGTCTTTTTTTCTTATCACAATATGTTCTGGTCTTTTGCATAGATTTCGTTCAAGTTTTCTACCCTGACCAGTGCATTCTAAACTCAGGCAATAGGAGGGACTTAGGGGAAAATGTGCAAATGACTTTTACAGACCTAATAAACCACCTGTGGTACAATCTCATTTCATGGACCAAAGAAAGTATTGGCTTATGATACTAAGGTTCAAGAAGGAAAAGTAATTTATATAAAGGAGTTTATTCCAAATGAGTTATTTTTTTTCTTCTCCTTCATCTCCCCTTTTCATCTCAAGTTGCTGTAAAATAAATTCTGGGGAGAAGGGAACAAAATATTTGTTTGAGCTTAGAAAACAATATGCTGGCAAACCCTACCTCAAACTATTTCCACAAATTATTATAAAATGAATTAAAGATCTATATATAAGATATAAAATAAAACAATAATTGTAATAAAAGTGGAAGGATGATATATTCATGACCTGATGCAGAGGAAGGATATAGAAGACATTATCACACATTATTGAAAATGCAAATATGAAAATGGAAAAGAAATAGGAATATTAGAATTTAAAATTTTCATTTGACATAAGACATCATAAACCTAGTTGAGAAGACTAAGGTCGCAACATAAAAATCTGATAAAATAAAACATATTGTATAAAAGAACCCTTAAAATTCAATAAGAAAAAAACCCAGATCAATAGAAAAATGGGCACAGATTATAAGCAATTTATTTATAGGACAGGGAACACAAATGGCAATTAAATCTGTGTAGAGATACTCAACATCACTAGTGTTTAGGAAGGTAGGATGAAACAATAAGGTATCTATTTAAACTTTGTAGGGTGACTGTGAAGGTTAATTCTAGGCATTAACTTGATTAGATTAAGGAATGTCGAGGGACCTGGTAAAGCTATCTCTTTAGATGTATCTATGAGGTGTTTCCAAAAGAGATTAGCATGAGAGCCTGGGTGGACTGAGTGGGAAAGATCTGTCCTCGATATGGGCAGGAACCATCCAATCTGCTGGGGGCCTGGGGGCAAAACAAAGAAAAAAAGGAAATTTCTCTCTATTCTCTGGAGCTGGGATATACACTTCTCTCCTGTTCATGAATATCAGCGCTCAAGACTCTTCAGCTTTTGCCTTCCAGGACTTACACAAATGGCACCATCAACTTCCCTGGTTCTGAGGCCTTTAGACTGGACTGAGCCATGCTACCAGTGTCCAGTTTGCAGACAGCCTTTCATGGGACTTTTTTCCACAATTATGTGAGTTAATTTCCCTAATAAATGCTACTGATTCTGTCTCTCTGGAGAACCCTGACTGATACAGTGACCATACATTGCAGTTTGCCTTGGTTAGTCTAGGTTTATGTCTCTTGCTCTAGTGTCATCTCCTTTTGCTGTCAAATGTGTCCTGGTTTGGATAACTTATGGTATTATTCTAAGCAGAGGTGACATAATGAAATGCCTGCAAGTATCAGGAAGGCATAGGACAATAAAGAGCAGTGAAGATTAAAGAGTATATGCCCCGCCAGAAAGAATTCACATTCTAATAAAAAAAAATTCATTTGGGCTAAACCTTAATAATGTACAGCAGATTTAGATCTTGAGTTGCCAGTTTTGTACTTCTGGTGTTAGAAAATAGGTCTTTTATATGGTGTTGGAGGAAATGAAAATTTGCACAGCCAACATGCAGTGTAATTTTTCACCATCTATTAAAATTTGTAATAATTTTTACATAAATTATCATCCAGTATTTTCACTTTTCCATATAAAATCTAGGATAAAACATTTATATATGTGCACAAAGTATAAATAAGAATGTTTATTGCTGTACTCTTTAAAACAACAGAAATTTGGAAGTTTCAAAGATGTCTACTAATAATGGAATGGTTGTAAAGTGTGGCTCATCTATGTTCATCTATGTGCATTAGATTAAAAGATAACATAAATCTATTTGTATCAACATGTAATGTTCTTCAAAACAAATTGCTAAGTGAAAAAAGCAACATAAAAATAATATGTAAAGTGTGTAACTAATTACGATTTTAAAATATAAATATTCCTAAAGGTATTTAGGTATATACATATATATTGTATACATTAATTAAAATGAGGTTTTTAAAAGTACACAGCATACTAGTAGTTGTGTTTCCTTCTGGGTAGAGGACTTGAGGTTTATCAATAATGTTTCCATTGTTTTTACATCAAATACACATTGAGAGATTACTTATGCAATTAAAAATTTAGGAGATAAAGAAAACATTTTTTAAAAGGATAAAGAATAGTCACTGCACATCTCTGTATTTATATGGCCAAATTCTTTGTAGTTTTAAAGACTTTTTCCTCTACTTTGCTTGAAATAGCTGACATGTTAGGAATTTCCAGATGACAAAAGTTTCAGTTTTCCAAGGCATTTTATATAATTGTACATAGAGAACTAGGATACAGAAAGTGAGGTGGGGATCTCAATTCCAGTATCTGTCTATGATCCATGATACCTTGGGATAGAACACGTTTTAAGAATTAGAAATATACATATATAAGAATATATATTAGGAATCAGGAATCAGAAATATTAATCTCTGCTCAAAAGGAAAAGACACACACACACACACACACACACACACACACACACGAGACAGAGACCAACAAAACAAAACAAAAATCCCTAATTAGAGAGAAAAAGATATTGTGAATAGATATAATCTAGAGTTGTAACACATAAATAATCTTAAACTGTGTGCATGGTACAGAAAACAGACCTAATACACAGCTAAATCTATCATCTTTCTTGAGTATAAGCCACAGAGACACAACTGACCGTAACACTGCTATTCTTTACTGTAAAAGGAGAACAAATTTTTGTTGTTGTTTAATATAGCTGCTGCCACAATAAAATTCATATTATTCTTATAAATACTGACAACTAAAAATGGATTGTTTATATTTTAGTTCATACTAATATTATAATATAAAGTTAATATTAAACACTAATTTCATGTACGTGATACTTTTTTTATGAAATGTGTTTTCAAAATCTCTGATTTTAATGTCATTTTAGAAAAGTCTTTGAAATTCATTTTATAATATTAATAATACTGTCAGCTCCTTTTAGAAGTTGTCATCTGAGCCATGTAAAGTTCTTGGTTTCCTAGGTGAGCGAGCTTGAATTAATAGTAGTTTTGTTTGTTCAAGCAGTCAGTGAAGATACTTAAAATCTCAAAGAAATATATCATCTGCCTCCCTTTCCATAAGATGATCCCTCAAGGTGATAAACCTGTTAGTATAACACATTTTTAAAAGCATTATTTGTAGCATTACATATTAATCTGAATCAAGGGTTTTGCTGATGGGACAATTACATGTCATTTCTATCTTTCATCTGTGTCAGTTCATTCTTGCTAAGTTGTTTTTTAAAGTAGAAACTTCCAATGAGGGATTGTCATTTTGAGCTTGTGGGAATTTAGAAATTCTCTATAACTCAATATAACAAGTTGACAGTCAAAACCTCCTATCTCTTATCTATCATGTGCTTTTGAATCAGTTTGAGATAAAACTTTGTCCGGCTGTGATGACTTTCTGACTTACTAGAATCAACATGGCACATATTTTGTTAATAACCATAGGAATCAATGAAAGAAAAGACATTTTTTCATGAGGCTCAAAAGGGTCACTTTGGGCAATTACACTTTATTTTTCACAATGACAACTGTGAGATTGTGGGATTTTCTCTGGTATACAAATCAAAATTTTACTTTAGGCATCCATCTTCATATGGCAGAAATACAAATATTTTCAGAGCTATGCTGATTGCTTCTACTACTCATAAATTTGTAGTAGAATGTATTGAAGCTTGCAATTAGGTCAATGGCACTTGACAGCTGTAGTGCCTTGTTACAGAGCACAGGTGACATATTTTTGTCTTCTACATAGATATTAATAGAAATATTCCAGATTAATCCCTTTAATCAAAAACGAATGTTCTTTTTCCCCTTGCTATAAAGAGAATGATTAAAATTTGAGATAGTATATAATTTATAATCCTTATTAGAAAATCCTTTTTAGAGTAGAAGGTGAGGCTCCCTTTCTTGGCATTACGAAGTTATCCAAGATCCCCATAGCCTCCTATTTAGAGAGGAAAAGAGGAAGAGAAGACAATCTAAACTACTAAGATTTTACCAAAAGAATTTGAAGAAGCACTTTTAACTGGAGTAACTTAACTTGTTATAACTTACGTTATTAAGCAAACTTAAGTTCCACCCATCCATCCCAGGGGGAAGATTAGGTCAGTTATAGAAAATAAAGTGGCTGCATTGTTCCATTTTTTTTCTTCTCATTTTAGTAAACATATGTTCTTTATCCTGTTAACATATCACAGAACATACAAACCTTTGATTACAGGGAAACTTAGTTTCCCCACAATGTGCAAGAAAACATTTTTGTGGATTCCCTCCAAAGTTGTAGAGTGCAAGACAGATCTAAGACTTTAGGGTGCTTAGTTTCAATGTCTATGACCAAGACTTCCATTTTCCAAGTTCCTTGGACTTTCACCTTCTGCCAGTCAATCTAGACACTAGTCATCCATTTGTTTACATTTTTGGCTGCCTTGAGGGAGTTAAATTATATTTTTATTGACATTTTTCTTCTATTCTCCCTCTCTCCTCTCTTCTTTCTTCCTTCTCTTTATTTCTTCCTTCCTTCCTTCCTTCCTTCCATTAGCTAAGTGTCACTGTTTCTGTCCTTCCACTGAAGAAAATTATAAATATGCCTGGGATTTTCAAAGCAAAAAATGCAGATTTTCATCTTCAATATAGTACAAACTTGCCAGATCAAATTTCAATCAAGATAGGAGCACAGAAATATTTGAATGTTTAATTCTTTAAGAACATTCAAGGTTAGTAAAAACAGTAGGTTATATAAAATAATTTGTTTTGAGATTTTTCAGACACATGATGTTTGGCAAACTTTGTGAAAGCTAGTAAAATTTTAAATTCTATAGAACTGAATTACATCTTCAAGTTATTTATTTTAAAGCAATATTATTCAAATTAAGACTATTATACATTTTCTATTAATGGGATTTTATTCATAGATTTCAATGAGTAGGTCTTTGTACTGCCAAAATTAATCTCAGAGTAATATGAGAAAAATGAACATGTTCTTATACCAGGCCCAAGAATAATAAGAGTATTTTAAGCAACACAGAAGGCCATTTAGGACAAATGAAATATGAGCTTCTGTTCCTGAATTTTTGTCAAAGGAATTAGGCTAAATATGGCAATAACCAGTTTCTTTTATGTTTGCTTAAAACTAATACAAAACAACCTTTTAGAGAAGGATAACAACAAAGCTATTTTTTAAAGTCATTTTTCCAAATTTCCTTTATTTGCTTAAAAATAATACTCTAGAAATTTTCCTCTAAATTCTTATGGGCAACTAAACATATATTGAAAAGTATTTATACAATTCATCTACAGATTAAAGTTAGTGATTAATTATATATCAGAGGTATTAGAATGCATTTAAAGGGTGTTATTAATTTGATGTACAGTTGAGTATATTCCAGTAATTTGTGACTGTTGTTGAGGATTTGTTAATTTCAAATTTTAGACACATCTTATAAAGTGCTAGAAGTTCTAATTTTAGCAGTTCCAGTGTTAGCTGTATTTTCGTATAAACTCCAGTAGCATATTTTATTCTTCTATCCATTGTACTGTTCAAAGCAAAGTTTCTCAGCCAAAGTTATACAGAGAAAGTTCTAAAATATACTGAATCCCAGGATGCCATCCAGACCAATTAAATCAGAATTTTCTTAGTACCCAGGCAATAGGATAATGCCTTTTATTAACTTATCTAAATTTCATAATTGTTGCATTGAATCTTGCTTCAGTTATGAGTAGAAAATTCTGATTAATACACACAAATCCTTATCCATATGTAATTTCTCATCACCCCTTCCTTTGCTTGTATTGGCTTATGGCCTAAAAATTAATGAAATATACCCTGTTGGAAACTGCTGTGTAAGATTATGTGTTAGGTGTACTTCAATTTTATAAGCTCCTAAAGCTATGACACTACTTTTTGGGCTTTCATATTTAGTTTATGAATTTTGTGAGATTATGGGAAATGTCTGAGCTCAACATTTGTGATTGTATTTGTCAGGGTTCTCCAGAGAGACAGAATCAATAGGATATGTTATAATTATATGAGAGGGATTTACTAGGGGAGCTCACATGACTATGAAGAAAAGTCCTACGACAGGCCGTCTATAAACTGGATGCCGGTAGCGTGGCTCAGTCCAAGTCCAAAGGCCTCAAAACCAGGGAAGCTGATGGTGTCCTTGGTGTAAGTTCTGGAACCCAAATGCTGAAGAGTCTTGAAGCTCTGATGTCCATGGATAGAAGAGAAGAGCACATCCCAGCTCCAGTGGATTGAGAGAGAGCTTCACCTCTTTCCTCTGTCTTTTGTTCTCTCCAGACCCCCAGAGGATTAGATGGTTCCCACCCACATTGCGGGTGGGTCTTTCCCACCCAGTCCACTCAGACTCTCATACTAATCTCTGTTCTGCTGGAAACACCCTCATAGACACATCTAAAAAGATAGCTTTACCAGCTTTCTCAGCATTCCTTCATCTAACCAAGTTGACACCTAGAACTAACCTCCATGGTGATCAAGGTAATTTAATTTAATAAATAAAGAAGTTTGAACCAAGAAAATTCTGTTAGTTTTAATGATCAAAACATTTGATTTCCAGCTAAATTTGCAACATTTATTGCACGTAGTAAAAGAAAACTGGTATGATGCAGTACAACTATATGCGTATTCACTATGGTATATTGGAAAATCAAACTGCCTTAAATTGGTTTATAATCTGTTAGCAGATTAATACACATTTTTGGGTACAGGAAAATTGAGACCATTTATAGCGGAGAGGAGAATAGTCTCATTTTCCTTGATTCTTAAGGGACCATTGGTGACAGCATAGTAGTTCCTTCAGCCATATTAGGTAATACAGATAAGAATCATTGAAAGCCTCAGCTTTTATATCAGTACTCTTATGCATACAAATACAGATATACACAGAAAAATATTTGCATTGTCTCCAAGACTAGCTATGTAATTTATGGGACCAGTGTAAAATGAAAATGTGGATTGCTTAGTTCAAATATGAGTAAGCATTTTATGATGGCTGTAGCAGAGCATTAAACCAAGCACGGGGCCCATCTATGCAGGTTCCTGGGAAACTCCACAGGTAACAAGCTCATGAATTGGCCTTGAGTGTGCCCCCTACTATGCAAAGATTCAGGAGGATAAAAGAAAAAGTAGAAGGGTGTGGGTATCAAGTGTTTCCATACCAATGAAGCTAACATGACATCACTAGAGAGCAGTGCATGGTAACACATAGCATAGTGATAAACTCTATAGCACTATCTAAAATAACAGTAGAGATTTGAAGACTAGAGGAATAAACATGAGAAGTCACACACAGTCTGGGAAATGTCATTTGTTCTTTGCAGAATGGTGATCTGAGTGATCTTGCGCAAGTGACTTACCATCACTGACTTTCTTTATTTATAAAGTGGGGATAATGACATGCCACAGAAATGTCATGACAATTAAATGGGAAAATTTGTGTAAAAAGAATTATAAATGATAAGACTGGTCCTCTTTTGCTTAAAAGATATGAAAATATTTTTAATCTGGTTAAATTGTAAAATGGCTACCCCATACTTTTTCTTATCCTTTATAATTTTTTCTTATCTATTTTACCTTTGAAAACAAATGTACTTTTTTTTCAGCAAAAGACTGTATTGAATTAAGAATTTAACTTATTTAAAAATTACTGTAGTTTATCATTTTATTATAATTTACATGTAATAATTCACCTTCTTGAGTCTATTGTTTACTGAGAATTTGTATGTAAGTTTTATTTTTTGATTGTGCCAGCTCAGATAGTCTAGTGCAAACTACAATGGGTTATCAAATTTTAAAAATTAATGATATATGTTTTTTTGCAGTGTGGTTCTTAATCTTTTCAGGTGAGTCAAAGATGACTATGAGGATCTGGTGAAGGCTATGGATCCTCTCCCTGTACCCACTCAATTTTGCATAAAATTTCAAATGGTTTATAATCATTAACCTTGAAGGCTATTAACCATGAACTTCATTGTCTTAGTTCTGGCTGCTACAACAAAGTGCCATAGACTGGGTGGCTTATAAACAACAGAAATTTATTTCTCATAGTTCTGGAGACTGGAAGTCCAAGTTCAGGGTGCCAGCATGTTTGGATTTTGGTGAGAGTCCTCTTCCTGGTTGCAGATTGCTGACTTCTTGTTGTGTCTTCACATGGCAGAAAGAGGGCAAGAGAGTTCTCTGCAGTCCATTTTATAAGGGCACTAATTCCACTCATGACCTAATTACCTCTCAAAGGCCCCATCACCTCCTAATCCCATCACATATGGGATGAGGACTTCAGCATATGAATTTCAGGAGAAACACACTGTCAGTCCATAACATCCATACAAAGAATTGCTAAATTACCTAAATGTAGTAGTTAATGTAAATTTCATCACTGAGACAGCAGAAAAGTGACTTTATCCTGATTTGTTACCCAAATCACATGATTTAGTTGCGTGCTTCATAGATTGTTGTGCACTTGCTCAGGCTGGCACATTTCCTTTAAGAAAAAAAATTAAAAAGCAAAGTATAGTTAAGAAGCCAAAAGAGTAATATAGAAAACTGTGTTCTTTGGATTTTTGAATCTATGAAAATGATATGTTAATAAGAAATTGAAGAAATGACGATGTTTTATCTGATATGTTAATGTAAGCAGAGAGTAAAATCCTAATGGTTTTTTTTTTTGAAAGAGAAAAGGAGTATGCTTATGAAAACATTGGAACCAACTAGAAAAAGTGATAGTTAAATTGTCCTTATAATTTTCATTGGGAGTCTACCACATCTTTGCTAAAAATTTCCTAATTTCATATGCAATTTGATGGAGTGATATAACATGATGAAAAATGTATAAAATTTGCTGTTAAGATTTATAAAGATAAACACAAATCAATTATGACAATATAGCAAGAACACAGGAATTTACATATGAAGGTAGAAGTGCTAAACTTTCAGAGACCAGGGCTTTTTTGGAGTAACTACATATTTAAATTTATTTCTAACCTGAAACTATCAAAAGTTTAAAGGCATTTTGTCTTTTGCTAATTCCCACAATAAAAAAATGATTATTAGGTTACTTAAAACTTTGTTTAGTGTTTTAACTTGACAACATTTTATTTTCTCTATGTTGTCCTGTTGTATTTACAGGGTTAGATTTTTATTAAATATAGTTCATAGTAGATTTTTGTTTTCTTTCATTCCTAGACTGGTTACCTTCAAGGCATCCTAATATTTCTTCCATGTGTGGTGTATTTTAAATTATTTTAGGCATATTCTACTTTTCAAACAAAGATCTGAACTAGAGGACTACAATAGTCAGATTTAGGTTGATTTCGTTCCCCAAACTGAGCATCACCAAAGTTAGAGTTTCCTAACAGAGAATGTTAGGTGTCGATTCGACCTTAGACATTGCCTTGTTCTAGCCACTGACCTTTTAGATGAAGAAATTCAGACCCAGTGAGACTAAATAACCTTTTCAATTCTATTTCAACTTGCTAAACTCTATCAGTTAATAAATTTAAGTATTTGATACACACTTGTTAAATTGTTGAATTGTCCAATAATTAATATGATAGGTAAAGGTAAAATTAAAAGCTAAATACAAAATGATCTTTTCACTAAATAATTTAATATTGAACAAGTCTACTTTTATTTATTTCATACCACTGACAAATCTTTGCATATTTGGACAGCAAACATTACTGAAAACATAAGTAATTGAACGTGAAGTAAATGAGACAAGGTGAAAATTTATTGGAAGAGCAAGAGCTCAAGTTATGATAGAAAGTTGAACAGAGCCAGAATAAAGTCCAGTTTGGAATTTGTTGAATGAAGAGGAGAAAAGCTTTGAAGGTGATTTAAATCTATTAAATACATACAGTTTTTACAGTCATCAAGTCTGTTGTAAATAACGGTCTAGGGCAAGTTTGAATTGCATTTCTTTATGACCCCCATTTGTCAGCCTCACTCATTATCCACTGAGGAAGACGTCCAGGAGCTCAGGGCACTGTGAAGTATTTTCCAACTAAGTTTCTGTTGGATTATGGCACAATCACTAAGTGTTAGTAAATTGAAGAACAGCCAATGCCTGGTGACTCTGTGATTACTCGGGATTTCTTTCTTCCTGTCCTTCCCTCCTTTGTTTCTTTTCCTTCCTTTTCTCCTTTCTCCTCTTCAACAATAGTTAGCATCTAATAACAGTGGCATAGACTGGAAATAGAAAACCATAATCTAGTAAAAATATAAGTAATGAATGAACATGAATTGCTCTAAATTGGGAAGAAAACTGTAAGTGTCCTAGATTTAAAGCATAAAGATTCTATGTAGCTTCTATTGGAAGGAAGGGTGGTGAGGAGAGAATACTCTGTAAATGCTATGTTGTGTTGGAAAATATTGACTTTTGAGGGAAAAAATTAATTTAGAACATTATATTACACATTGACCAATATCAATCTCAGATAGACGAAATTAATTTGACATACTCATTGTTTCTCTGACAGTCTATAATTGCAGTTTTGTTTTCTTTCTTGACTGAATAGTTATCTAGGACACTCGTATAACACAGTTTATCTTGGAACATAAACTTTATGTAATTTGGCAATCCTATGTGCAATTGAATATAGATTGAATTCTATACTTAATCTGTTTTATAAAATGTATTAAAATTTTCTTTGTGGTTGTATATATTTACATTTTGGTGAATTTCCAAATACCAGTATCATTTTCCTGTTGCGTAGGACCATGTAGTTTGGGGGTTGATACCGGTGGTAAGTTCTAACTAGTCAAGGTCAGTGATTCTCAGTCCCAGCCATGGGTTAGAATCATCTGGGGAGTTTCTAAAAATTACAGATGCCTAAGAACCACTCACATGGATAAAGCCTGATTATTGGGTATTTTTTAAAAACATCACAGGTGAATCTAAAGTGCAGCCAGAGTTGAGAGCAATCAACCTAAGGCAACTATTAGTTTTAGCCAACTCTGGATAAAGATTTCAGGCCCAAGTTCTTAGTAATAGCATTGTGGCCATAAGGACAGTTTTAAGAATAGTCATGATCTAGTTAGGATATAGGACCAGAGAGGAGGTTGCTATACACTTCTCAGTAAAAATTCCTCACTTTAAAGAAAAAGCCATTGAAATATTTGGTCTCTCATATCTCTGAATGTTGTCATTTGCTGGGTATAAGGCCTAATATTTCTGTATCCATCATGCTATCAACACAGACAAATACAGAGAGGAGAAAATTGCAGAAGAATGGAGCCAGTCACTGTATTTAATCAACTCTTAAACTGTCCTTACTGCTAATGTTATATATATATATACATATATATATATATGAAATAAACCAGCTATGTTTCAAATTTTAGAGTAAAATACAGGGTGTTTTGAGCTGAAAAAGTTGGTCAAATAGGTTGTTCAAAATTGATGACAGCTCTGGTTCTTCTTTGCTGATACCAGATAAGGGAATTGAGGTTACTTTTCTGACAATTGTTGGGGCCACTTATTCTAGTATGCTGTGGCCTGGTACCACTGGTAGAAGAGAATAAAAACAATAAGCAATTACCTTTGGAAACTGTGTGCACTTCTTTGGCCGGGGTGGAGAATACAGTTGTCAGATTTTTTGGAGGACAGAATCTCCAGGGCCTCTTCTGATGTTTTCCACATTTTATAGGACAGCTCTGGTACTTTAAAGTCACTACCACAGTTTCATACCCAGCTTGAGGGTCGTGGGTGGAGGGTGTGTATGTGTGTGGAAATCTGCCATTTAATAAAGCCTTGGATACAGCAATGATTTTTTAAATGTTTAATTTCTATTTCTTTAAATATAAATGGTTGAGGATGCTCCTTATAGCACAGTAAAAAGTAGTTCCAGTGAAATTCTAATTTCTTTTATTATAAAAACTGGCTTTTTAAATTAAAAAAACTAACACTTGCACATCATAAAAGAATTAAACAGGATAAAAGTGTTTGTGTTGAAAAATAATTATCACTCATTCCTACCCTGGATTCTGATCTCTCTCCCCAAAGCATTTTATTTTGTAAGAGCTTTTCTACACACACGCTTGTGCACACATTTGCATGTTGAATTGTTTTTCCTGTGATTTTTGAATTTTTAATAAAGCCTCCCAAGTGAAAATAAAGTGTCAGTACTTAATTTCTGATGAGATATGCTACAATACCTGTGCTGGATTACTAAAATTAGCAAAACTATTCCAGCAGCTATCAATCGCAACTCCTCACCTTCAGAGTCTGTAAAAGGAGACTAGACTTTGACAGCTGACTAAAGACAGTCTTTAGGATGGAGAGTAGAGAGATTTGGGTCTGGTGAAGAGTGGTGTGCCTTTTCTCTGTCTCCTTCCTTGGAGGAGGGAAAAGGGACTCTCCTCTCTCCTGGGGCCAAGCCATGTGTTATCTCTAGAAGACCACTCAGACTTATTAGAAAGGGTCTATAAGAAGGCGAGGTCAGCATCTTAGTTCCCTACTGGGTGTTTTCTAGATAGGACCTGGTTTTGCCATGGACCAGGGTTAAGTCTGATGAGAAAGTTCATGACGTAAATCGCCATTGATGCCCTGGTGGTAGGGAACACACATGGACACAGAAGCCTGCTTCTTGCCTAGAGCATCCCGGAGGCACAGGAAGGAGAGGGGGCAGTAATAGAACAAGCCTGCACTACATCCACTTGGCCTGGAAGATGTGTGAGTTTATCACAAGCCAAATGGACACTACAGAAAGTAACTTGACTTTCTGAAGCCTCTTGATAAACTCCAAGAAAATCAGCTGGGGATGGTGATGAGAGGACTCTAGTAATGGGAGGCTTTGGAGTATATCAGTAGGGACAGTGTGCCCACAAGCTAATGTTGGAGCTTAATTCCCAATGTTATATTTGAAAGGTGGGGCTTTTAAGAGGTGATTGGACCATGATGGCTATGCACTTGTGAGTGGATTAATCCACTTATGGATTAATGGGTTAATGAATGAATGGTTGTCGTGGGAGTGGCACTAGGGGCTTTATAAAGAGATCAAGCAAGCATGTTAGCATGCTCTTGCCCAGCCCTTGCGATATGATTGCTTCCATCACCATAGGACTCTGTAGAGAGCCTCCACCAAGAAGAAGGCCCTGACCAGATGTGCTCTCCTGGACCTGGGACTTCTCAGCCTCCAAAATTATGATAAATATATATCATTTTTTTATACATTACCCAGTTTCAGATATTCTGTTATAAGCAACAGAAAACACATTAATACAGGCATCAATGAGAGAGTTTCATAAGAGCTCAACTGAAGGGGCCAAGGCTCACATCAGGGACTATGTAGTGTGGAGGTTTTCTTGGAAGAGCCATAATACACCCCAAATTACATCTAGCACTTGGTACCTGCTATACTGACATTTAATATGAATAGATTACATCAATCACTTAAGAGGTTTTAGCCTCTTTTCTTCCAATTCCACCTCTGATAGTGGATGAGACCCTGAAGCAGGATAGTGAGAGAAGGGATACAGTTTTCTTTTACCCTTTAATATATGTTAGATATCTCTTAAATGACTATATTAGGGAAATGCTAGCTGCTGCAACAGATAAATTCCTAAATCTTAGGGGCTTAGCTCATTAGAAGCTTATTCTTTGTTCACATGATCAACAGCAGACTTCCCTCTGATTAGTTATTTGAGGCCCTGGGCCCTTCCTCTAGAAGATTTGCATCCTGAACACATGGCTTCCAAGCTAGTTATGTTCTTCTGCATTAAACAGAGGGAAAGAACATAGAGGTGGAATGTGGGAGATTGTGTGGGATAGGCCCAGATGGGCACACACCATCTTTTTCCACATTCTACTGAACTCTGTACATAGCCACACCTGTCTGCAAGGACGATTTGGAAATATAGTCTCATTTTGTGAATGGTATGAAGAGTAAACTGCTTTGGTGATTAGCTTACTAACTAAAAACTAGTAGGCTAGTGTATTTACATTTACTTTCAAAATAGCTACAGATTATTCTATTTTATGGCTGTTCCATAATTTATATGTCCTGATCTCTATTTGGTAGACATATAAATGTTTTCCAGCATTTTTTCTGTTTCAAACAATGCTGCAAAGAACATCCTTGGGCACATGTGTAAATATGTCCCTAACATTCATTCTTAGAAGTGAAATTGCTAGTTAAAAGGGTATAAGCAATTTTGAATTTTTATCAATGTTGCCTTCCAAAGAGATTCATATCAATTATACACTTACCAATAATGTGTGAGGTTGTCTACTTCCCCTAATACCTTGCCAGCACTGCATTATCAACACTACATATCTATGTCAATCTTATAAGAAAATTAGTGTTTCATTGTTATTTTAATTTTCATTTCTTCCTCTGAATAAATGAACGTTTTATTTATTTGGATTTATTAGTTGCAATTATTCCTTAATGCTGTTGTAGATATCTTCTACAGCTAGCTTTTCCTAGTAAAGCAGGGGAAGCAGATTTGTACTCTGCCACTTAACCAACTCTGTGGCTTTGAACTAGTGATCACTTTGCATTACTTGTGCTTATGTTTCTCATTTGGAAAATTAGAATGTTAGATTTGATTTTTTTAAAAATAAGGTTATCTAAGTTTATATCACTCTATTAATATCTGTAGAAGAAAATTTACCAGCAATGAAACTTTAGGATGGGAATAAGCTATTCAGAGATTTCTTAATGAAGAAAAAGACATACCACTGGAAGTAATACCAGAGGCATTCAATGCATTTAAAAGCTATAATGCTTACCACAACATTGGTGTAATGCTGTATGGTATGATACCTAATAATCCAGCAAAAACAGATACCATATTACACAATAAATATTTTCAGAAGCCAAGATAATAAAAAAATTAATTGAAGTTTTCAGTTTTATATCATCTGCTTTTACATTGTGATTAATCTTGTAAAGATTTCTCTATTAAGCAAACAAGTTGGAAAGTAAAGTATTTAAACAAATTTTTTCATAGAAACATAAGCAAGAATAAAAACTAAAATAAAAATTACTGCTGTTTATTTCTAAAGATGTTTGTTGCTTAATTTTCTGCATGTAAATGTAAAATTTAATTTGCATTTTTCTATAGGCGGAATCTTAGGGCTCAAATTACATATGTGGGATCAATTTGCATTTCACAGTTGCAATCTCTATTCACAACTCTATTACTTCACTTCCACCTTTCAACCCACTTATGAGGTTCAGAAGGAAGAAAGAACTCCAAGGCTTACTACAGTGGAGAGCAGTGATAGTATCATAAAGCAGATCTTCTGATTCCAAATACGGGGCTCTTTTTGCAGCACTTTTAAGTAAATTAGAGTAGAACCCTTATCTTTCTGTTCACCTCTCATTGCCCTGACTGAATTCAGTGCAGATGGTGTGTATTTAGTACTTTTAAAGAAAATTGATATATAAATAAATAACCAAATAAAGAAAGGAAAAATCACACTCTTTAATTACTAGGCATAAATTGCCATCAATTTCTTATTAATGCATTTAAAATAATAAAACATTTTCATGTGAAACTGGAATGTAAATAATGACCCTAACATAGTCTTGAAATTACATTTAATTAGCATCACATCTAAACAAAATCAACATAAAAAATAGTGCTTCATGACTTAGAGGCTTTAATCATCAAACCTGTATTTTGCACAGTTGCTTTTATGCATGTTTAAGTATTTCCCTGTTGAATATGTTAAAAGCCAATAAGTTCAGTGGCCATTTGGAATGCCTGACAGTAGCTTTACATTAGGTTGCAGTAATGCCACAGGCATCCATGGAGGTCAATCTGCAGAATCCCTCTGGACACAAGAGAGATGTGAGCATTGTGCAGAAAGAAGAAACACATTTTCTATAAAAGAGACCAATTAGAAAACAACATTCTTATCTCAAGAGAACAACATTCCCAGACGGCTTTTCAATGGTTGGGAATTGGTAGTTTGTTAAATGAACCAAAACTGTCACCTTGTCACTGAAAAACAAATTGCCAATGAGGTGTATGGGCAAGTCTTTTTTAAGTGACAGACAGAAGGGAGGGAGGTGACAACACATGGTAGCTATTTGCTTAGAAGTGGTAATGAAATATTCTGGAAGGCTTGAAAAGGGGATATTAAATCATGTTAGTTTATAGCTCTCATTATCCCTTGTCCAGAAAACAGCAGTGCCTCCTGAGGCTGGCGTCACTCTCTCCAGACCATCTTCCTCACTATACACTCTCCACAAGAATGCTGGAGAGGAAGGAAGGGCAGAACTGATCATGAGCAAGTACTTTTAGATCTACCTTCAAAATATATCTTGAATGTGACTGCTTCTGACCTCTGCAAACACCCTAGGCTAAGTCAGCATTGTCTCTTGTCTGGATCGCTGTGACCAGACTTCTATTTATCTTGCTTTTGTTTTTGTCCCTCTACAATCTTTTTGCCATATCACAGCCAGAAAGCTCCATTTAAAGAAAATCAGGTGCTTCTGTTCCCATTGCTTTTCAGGCTTTATACGATCGGACTCCCCGGCTCTCTTATTGACCTCGTTTCCTAACATCTTACCAACCTTCCATTCCAATTTCTTAAAATTCCATGAAGAGTTTACTGTTTTGGCCATCTCTGTGCTTTGCTTATTTTGTTTCTTTTACTTGCAATCTTCTTCCTTGCTTCAGGCTTCCTTCAAAAGGAGAATCTGGGCACAATTTACCCCTATCTTGAAATCTGTGATTCTGTTTTCATGCCAAGTCATTGTGACCTCATGATTTCTACAGGAAAAAGACATTCAGTCACACCACTACTACCAACAGTATCTACCCAATTTAACCATCTATTTTCAATACAGCACTTGGAGAAGAGTGGGTGGTGTCAGACCAGAGCGTCTCGGGCTTCTAGTCTCTGAGTCACATGTATTCAGCTTGGAAGAGGAAAGGCCCTACTGGCTGAACTTCAGGGATTGAGAGCCAAAGTCAAAGGGTACATCAAAGACTTTGCCCTATTTACTGAAGGTAAAAACAGGAAGGGGCTGTTAAGACCTTTGCTGATTATCACCTGGAGATGGGGTGTACATCCTTGCACCTCACCCTCCCGATGAAGGAGGAACAATTTTTACTAATGTTAGGTTCTCCTTCTAACAACCACTCCAAATATCTGAGAAAATAAATCCTTCCTTTTCATAGGTTTTTGAAAATGCTAAGTATATGGGTTTTTTTCATTGCTATGTAAAAATTACCACACGCTTCATGACTAAAAACAACACGCCTTATTACCTCACAGTTTTTGTAGGTCAGATGTCGGGTGAATTGACTGGGTTCTCTGCTCAGGGCCTCACAAAGCCAAAAACAAGGTGTTGGCTGGCTGTGCTTTTCTCTGCAGGCTTGGGGCAAGAGTCTGATGCCAAGTTCATTTGGGTTGTTGGCAGAATTTGGTTCCTGGTAGCTGTAGGTCTGAGGTCCTGATATCTTACTGGCTGCCAGCTGGTGGCTGCTCTTTGCTTTTAGAGGCTGCTCACATTTCTCCTCACCTGGCATCTCCAAATCAGTAAGAGCACATTGAGTCTTTCTCATGCTTTGAATTTCTCAGACTTTCTCTTCTGCCTCTAAGGCTTATGTGATTACATAGGGCCCCCCAAATAATCCCTATCTTAATGTCAACCTGTGTCCAGATTCCAGGGATTAGGGTGGGATATTTTTAAAGGATCATTTCAGAAATTCTGTCTTTGCCATTAACCTAACTCAGGCATTCATTAATGCACTCAAGAAATATTCTCTCATAATCACTCTTTACACTTAAATATATGATTTCTGGCAATATACAAATAAAATCATTCATTCAAAATTCTTGGATTCCAATTTTCAGGCCTTTCCAAAAGTAATCACCTTGTCCAACTAATCACCAGGGAAAGGATCACAGTTTCTTGCTGGGGCAAAATGACACTTTAAGAGGGATTTCCCAGTTTTAACTCAGAAATCTCCTTTTCTTATTCATATGGCAAGTACTTAATCTTCGTCTGATGACAGTACACATCTCTCCCGTTGCGAGAGGCTTTTGTGTTTTCCTCAGGCCGAGATAGTACCTTTGCTATATTTCCATAAAGCCTACTTCATGCCTCTTTAGGTCTCTTAACATTTTGAGCTGTAATTTGTAATTCTGTCTTTCCTTCCATTAGTGGATTTAAATTCCCTGAAGGTAGATCTATGAAGGCAGATCTGTGGCACTGGGACAACTCCCTACAACGTAGTAGGTGGTTAAAATATATTTATTAAATGAATAAGATGAGAGGATTAGAATGGGATACAAGGGATGGGGTCACAATTTAAAACAAGATCAGGGGACTTTATGGGGCTCGATAAATTTGGCAACTTTATTTTTATGGTAATGATATTAAGTTAATAATTTCTGTAGCAGATACTTGCTCTTTCATGTACTATATTTAATTTTATTCTTATGTCACCCCACTGAGGTAAGCAGGTATTACAGTCATTTTACAGATGAGGAAAATTCATCATAAGTAAGTTGTCCAAGTTCAAGCAGAGCCAGCACTTGATCTCTAGCTGGAAGGGAACATGACAAAGCAGGAAGGAAATGAGTTGTAGAGTCAGACAGGCCTAGACTTTCAGCAGCCATGTGACTTGGAAAGTTAATTAACTTTTCTGAGATTAAAGTTTTTACGTTTGTAAGATGCTTATTGCACACCTTAGATGATTAAGATATTCCATCAGTCAATGAATTCATATATTTTGATGTAAGAAAAATTTCTAGAAACATACTCGGCTTATATTAAGAACATAATAAATGTTGTTTTACTTCTACTTTTATTTGTAAGACCAATATAGCAAAATATGTACTCTTCGGTACCTCTCTCTATATACTTTTTGAGTTATTATTATTTTTTTTCCTTTTTACTCTCATCCACCTTGCTCCTACTACCATATGCAAAGAGATCTTCTGTTACCCTCAATTCATCCAGGATGCGAGAATAGAAATCTTGCAAACTCATCTTCACTAAGGTGCTAGCACACAATAACAGCAATAAAATAATATTAGTGGCTTCAATTGACTGACCACTGTACATGCCTTAAGTTTGCATACATTGCTTATATTTGTGACAAATTTGCAAGTTAGGTATGATAGCCTCCATTTTTGAAAATGAAATTAAAACTCAAAAGTTTAGTAACTTTTCTAAAGCTGCATAGCTAGGAAGCAAAGCAGCTGGTATTCAAACCCAGCCAGAACTGACTTCAGTGTTGGACTTTCTCTGCTATACTTAGTTTCCTTTTCCTTTCAAGAAGAGTAACTGGTTAGCCAGCCTCTGGTATTGGATGGGAATATTCTTGCTTGGGAAGTCTTCTAAAACCTTCTCAAGTCTCAACATGTAGGTATCTCCTGGAATCTCTGGTCTTCAATGATCCCTAGACCCTGTTGTGTTAAGATAGGGACCCCATTTTTTGCAGGCCCTTTTTCTTAGAATTGCACAAATGATTTTTAGCTGCTATCAGAATCTGTCAGCTGGCCCTGAGTAGGATGAGGTGGGATTTTCCTGAGGATTATGAGGGTAATCTTGGACTTGGACAGAAGGAGGAAAGAAGAGGTCCTAGAGATGAGTCTTAATCCTGGACAAGTGGAAGACTGAACAAATTCAAGTTAAGCAAAGAAATATCCTGATGTTTAGTTTGAGATATTACTTAGTGAGATAAGAAAGAGTTCATGGAGTTAAGGCTGGGCTCTGGAGAGGGAGGACTAGGTTAGAAGGAAAGGGTGGTGAATTGGAGCAAAGAGAGGAGACTACACCAATATAAAGGCTGTCTGTGTCTGTATTTTGGACTTTTCTAATAAGAGCATAATGTACATGAGACAAAACAATATTTAATATAAAAACTATAATAAGCTTTCTTAATGTGTGATTAATACACAAACCAATATTGAAAGTAAAAATTCTAACTAACTCAGTTCTGGACATATTTTAATAGTCCTGATTCTGGGTCAACAAGGGAGTCTTGGGAATGGAGAGGGGCCACAGAAGGAAATCTGGTAACTAGAAAATTGCCTATTTGAAAAAGTAATTTTATATCCCACATTGTTTTCCTTCTAGCTTAGTTAGGTAAACTCCTAAACATTTAGAAAACACTGTTGGTTAAAAAAAAAAATGCATGCTCTATATTTATAGAACTTTGCAGAATGTAGCAAGAGTGAACAACTGAAGAACATCAGTCATGATAGCATATTTTTCCCATGATGATTAAAAATGATATCCATAAGGACTATTACCAAGGTATGTGTGTTCTCATTTGAGGTGCTCCTATTAGGATACAGAAGAGGTAATTAAATGTTGGAGAGATTTTACTCTTTACGCGTTATACTTTTAACTAAAGAATGTCTTGAATACCAAGTAGCCTTTGCTGTTTTCTGCCAATTATGCTTCTGGGTTGTTCATAATCATATTTTCCCTTAGAGGAAAGAGGTCATTTTATGCCTTTTTATTTCACTATTAAGTAATGTCATTAGTTAGGTTCTAGTTATCCCTTTCTCTTAGATAAAATTAAAATAAGTGAAAGACAAAATGATTGGATCATTTCTCTTGGGAAAAATACTTTTTGAATTTGGTTTCCTTATAGCACATATATGCTTCAATCAACTTTATACTTGTCTTTTCAATTTCTGTACCCTACTGGGCAGCCATTGAAGGCCCTGGGCAGGACAGAATGGGGTCAGAGAGTCATATTCTGGAAGAATACAGGATAGTGTTCAGGCCCAGCAAATGACACTGGACTTTCCATAGGAAAAGGGAGCTGACAAATGGTCATTGAAATAATTGCCTCAAATTAAGGAGACAGTGCTTTCAGAAACTGATAAAAACAAGTTTAACAAATGTGTTTTGGCAAGTATTCTGCTTTCCTTTAGAAGTGAGACACCTGTCAAGAGAATTGATAACTTGCTTTTACATTAATTTGCCATCCTACAGTCAAAATAAAGCCAACATCTATTTTATGCTAGGTAATAGGGAATTATTTAATATTTGAACAAAGAAACATGAGTCAAATAATGTATGATGACCATAAATGTGTCACTTGCTCTGGGTTGATGAAAGAACGTGGTTCTGTTTGCTCATTGGGAAGATGAACTAGAATTATCTGCTATAAGAACTATTTCAGCTCCTACTCAAATCTAACTAATGCAATGAGAAAAGAATACCACTAATTTAATTTATGTCCTGGTTTGAAGCTGAGATTGCACATTGAGCTTGGAGAACATTTTTAAAGTTCATTGATTGTGATGCAATTGAACTCAATTATTATTGGAAATTTTATCCACTAAGTTAAACTGAAATGACTACATTAAGACAATTTTCTTGCCCCAGTTTCATTTCTTTGTTTTAGCTATTGATCAATTCAGGTAAACTGTACACCAAACTAAAGGATATAAAGCAATGGTTTAAAATATAGCAATAAAGAGAAAGCACCTGTAACTTTTGCATCATAGAGGAATTTAATTAGATGAAGAGAATTTTTAGTCACAGGCAGATAATTTTCATCATCTTTCCTTTGTTCTAATACCCATGCACAGTTTTTGATTGATTGCTGAACCTGCCACACCATCAGGAGTACTCCTCAGCCACGGTAGGAAATAACTTGAACCTTCAATAAGGTGAAATATTTGGGAGTGAGAAAAACAGCCAATACCTAGAATACAGAAATGAATTTGTGAATATAGAAATAAGAAACTTATCTTTGTTAAGAGAGACTTTTAGTTTCAAAATTTCACTGGGATATTTTGATGTACAACTTAACAACCTTCATTCCCCAAAGAAAAAAGGCCAGTATACCCAAACACAGTGTGTATTTGGAAAATAGGAAATGTTTTCTCTGCTGATTTTTAAACTCAGGGTCTGCTCATTTTCCAATCAGTAACTTGTTTCCTGCTACTTCATATTATGTAAATATAAAGTGTTGCATTCCCCCGTACTTTTAGCTAGGTAACATTAGCTTGAAATCATTGATTTTAGATAAAAGAATCACTTAGAAAAAGAGAGATATGCACGTGAAAGTCAGTATCCAAAAATAGTTTCTAAATATGAAGCAAAAAAAGAACTGTAGTCTTCCTTAAATTAGAGATGTGCCAGAATGTTGATGTGGAGGCATAAGACTCAGTTATGGAAAGAGGATGAAAATGGAAAAAAAGTGCTCCTGAGAAAAAAGAGTTTAAAATTTTTATTTATAAGAATTCTAAGAAAATTAAATGCTCCTAAGTAGATCTTTACTACTACCTTATTTAAAAGATTCTGATTTGAAAATGCACACACACACACACACACAAATTAAGGCAGGATGATATTTATAAATATAACAGTGAAATGCATGGTTCCAACAGACTACAAAAAGTTGAACATGCAGGTAGCTTGATATAAAATTGTAAACCAAACAAAAAGAATCACTATGAAATTATATGACAGATACTTGTAATTTCACTCAGTTAAATACATCTGTGTTAGAGACACAGTCTATAAAATTAACACAGTGATTGTTATATGGTATAGAATGAGCAGTTATGTATTTATACACTAGTCTTCTTTCTCCCAGGAGGGTTGTAAATGATTATGAATTCTTGGCTTTCAGTGTTCTGAGAAAGGCATGTTGTGTGAAATGTGAAAATTCTCAAATGTGCTGTCATTAAAAAAATCCTGCAACCTACTTAAATGCAAAAAACCAAAAACCAAGTATTTTCTACTGGCAATTTTTTTTTTCCAGTTGTAGGGCATAAGAACTCAGGAACTATGCTAAGATTTGTTTTTATTCTTTAACGCAAATAAGATTAATAAGTTAATACCAAAATAGAATATTTTCTATTTCTGTGAAAATATAAGTGATTAAGAGCATGTATTTTGCAAATATTTTCTCCCACTCTGTTGGTTGTCTTTTAGCTCTGTTAATTGTTTCTTTTGCTGTGCAGAAGCTTTTTAGTTTGATATAGTCCCATTTGTTTATTTTTCCTTTGGTTGCCCGTGCTTTTGGGGTCATATTCATGAAGTCTGTGCCCAGCCCTATTTGCTGAAGGGTTTCTCCTATATTTTCTTTAATAAGTTTTATTGTTTCGGGGTGTATAATTAAATCCTTGATCCATTTTGAGTTGATTTTAGTACATGGTGAGAGATATGGGTCTAGTTTCAATCTCCTGCAAATGGATAACCAGTTATCCCAGCACCCTTTGCTGAAGAGAGAGTCCCAACCCCAGTGAACCGGCTTGGTGCCTTTGTC
>NW_007726259.1:531378-549908 GCF_000696425.1 Galeopterus variegatus | reverse complement strand
AACAAGAAAATGGGGGGGACACATACGGAGTGGGGGGGAGAGGAAGATTTAACAACCTCAACTTTTTTTTTTTTTTTGAAGCTCTTACAACAAGAAAATGGGGGGGACACATACGGAGTGGGGGGGAGAGGAAGATTTAACAACCTCAACTTTTTTTTTTTTTTTGAAGCTCTTACAACAAGAAAATGGAGGGGACACATCTGGGTGGGAGGGGAGAGAGGGAGGAGGGAGGGAGGTTTTGGTGATGGGACACAATAACTAACTACATTGTATATTGACAAAAAAAAAAAAGAGCATGTATGCCTATTTATGCATGACTGGTGCTGAATTTCAAATGGGGGTGGGAACGTGGTGGGCTGGGGAGAGAATCTAGTCTGCAGTAGTATTTTCTGAGTCTAGAAATCTAGAAATTTCATGATAAATGGTATTAATATGTACTAGCTATTTATAGAATCTTATTCCTTTAGGAGCTGTCTTTCCTCTTCCTCTGTTCAGTGTTTTCTTTTAATATACCATTTTTTTTCTTCTTATGACACTGTAACTTAGCAATGCAGGCTAATCTTTGGAAGCTGAAGCCTCTTTACAAAGTTTTCAAAATAATCCAGTGACAATAAAATATGGCTATGAAATGTGGCGAATGAGATAGGAATGTGGAATATAGATGATGGGATGCCATCCCTATCCAATCATTTGATTTCCAAACTCAAGGACCCGTACCGATTTATTAATACCATCCTCATATAAAAAAAGACTTTCATGGTGCTGAAATCCGAAAGAAATTTCTTATATTTATCTTCAAACACTTGTTGGCATAATGCACATTAAAAGAAAGAATCTCTTAAAAAATAAAAGAAAGAATCTTTTTTTATTCACATACTTTTTATAATTAACTTGGATGAAAATCAAGAACGTAATATTAAGGAACATTTTAATGAGGGCGATTCTGTCAGGGGATTAAAAAACATGGACTTCTGATCATATAAATTAATTTAATAGTAGACGGTAGACCAACTACCTACAGCCAGGATTTATCCTCCATTTTGATAATAGACACAATCACTTATTCCCCCATTTCTGCCCCATCTGCCAGGAATCATAGAGCGAAATATAACATCACTACAACAATGATAAGTAAATGGTTTGGCCCAGGTGATTAAATTTTTCCTTCTGTCATTGGTCCTTACTTTTAAATTTCATTTTATTGTACTTACGATGTCTATGCTTTTTGTGGCACATTTTATAAGAGCCATTTTAGAATGAAGCAGGGCATAAATATACAAAATTTGGTGATATGGAGTGTCTTGGGAAAAAATGGAAAATTGTTTAATTCTTTTAAGAATTCAAAAGTTAGTTATAAAAAGAAATACAGAGTTATAGATGTACAAAAAGAAGTGTCCTGGGAAAGGAGTTTACCAGGTTCCAGGAGCTAATAGTTTTGGGGGGAAAGAGATAGAAGCACTCAACTCTGGGGGTAGTGACTCTATCACCAGATGTTGGGCTTCCTGTCAGTGTGCCAGTTGCTGCACATCTGTGGCTATTGTTATTTACAGATGTCTGGAACTAGGGTTATAGAAACTGTTCACACTATGTATTGAGCTTTTTTGCCTAAAATCATAAAAGTGCTGCAAAAGTAAGATCAGATGGATTTGAAAATAATCTGTTTTTCATTCAAAAAATTATGTGATGTTTATGGAATTCAGAAAATCTGTTAGAAGCTTTATTTACAGTTGGCCTGCTTTGGGAACAAACATTGGCTTGCCGTATGTGAACCCCTAATCCAAATCAGAAGTTCGAACTTTAAGCTCTTTGGGCCATAGGGAATTGAGAGAGAGGCCAACAGTTCTCTCTGGTTTAACAAACCTTGAAGCTACATTACTCTAAGATGACTTCTTTTTTCTTTTGTTTTTCATTGGTTGTGAATATTCATGGGGAACAAAGCAAATTGTCACTACTTGTGACTAATATGTGATGGTCAGATCCATACTGGCAGCATGCCTATTACCACAAATTGTGATTGTACCCTGTGTCCTCCACCCAGTTGTCCCCCCAATTATCCCGACCTCCCTCTCCATCCCCCTTTCCCCATTCCACTTTTATCCCTAGGTCTGTTCTCTCCCTCTGCAGGTCCAATGCACCACTGTGATCTTTCTTTCCTTCCTTCTTTCTCTTTTAGCTCCCACTTATGAGTGAGCACATGTGGTAATTATCCCTCTGTGCTTTGCTTATTTCACTCAACATAATTTTCTCCAAGCTCATCCACATTGCTGCAAATGGGAGAATTTTATTCTTTTTTATGGCAGAGTAGTATTCTATGGTACACCACATTTTCCTTATCCAATCATCCAATGATGGACATTTAGATTGGTTCCATATCTTGGGTATTGTAAACAGAGCCCACTGTATCATTCTGAATGGGAGAAAACTGAGGACTTTTCCTTTAAGAACAGGAACAAGACAAGGATGCCCACTCTCACCACTTCTATTTAACATAGTATTAGAGGTACTAGCTAGAGCAATCTGACTTTTTTTCAAGAAGTAAAACTCTGTGCTTCATTAAAATATGTCAGATCGCCTGAAGAGCTGACTAACATGGGAGAGAGATGGGCTTCTATCTGACTTTGGTTTTTCTGAGCAAGAATCCCCGACCCTCACCAGCACCAAAGGGACCACTGCAAATTGCATGTTGTGAGAAACTGGTGTTGATCAGTGCCACACAGGCCTGCCCCGAGGTTGTGGCGGTTGGATAAAATGAACTGATTCTGTCTCTGTTCCTTGTGAACTTCTTGGTCACTCTGTAAGCTTTTCTTCCTTCAGTACATGTTCTCATGAGAACAGCAGATATTTGACTATTTCTAAGCTAGTATTCAGTTTATAACACATAATCAGAAAATTGCATTTTGGATGAAGTTTTTCTCTTTACAGGATATGAGCAGTGAAAGGTCAATTCCGAAGTGTAGCCTTAGAAAACACTTTACTGCATGTCTAAGTCACTTTCTCCAACCTGGTCTTTATTAGCAACAAATCTAATATTTTGACCTTCTTTATACACCTTTCCCTATTGATTCTGAATTGGTTCAGAATTGGTTCAGTTCCATATAGACTTATTCCTTAGAACCACCACAGGATCCAGCATATCCACTTCTGGATATAGTGTCAAAGGAATGGAAATCATCACGTTGAAAGGATATCTGCAGTCCCATGTTTATCACAGCTCTATTTACAATAGCCAAGTAATGGATCAACGGATGACTGGATAAGGAAAGTGGTATACACACACAATAGAATAGTATTCAGCCATAAAAAAAGAATGAAATTCTGCTATTTGCAGCAACATAGATGAGCTTGGAGAAAATTATGTTCAGTGAAATAAGCCAGGCACAGAAAGAGAAATACCACATGTCCTCACTCATAAGTGGGAGCTAAGAAACAAAGAAAGAAAGTAAGACCATAATAAAATGTTGAACTTTTAGAAGGAGAGAATAGACCTATAGTTACCAGAGGTTGGAAAGGCAGAGGGTCAAGGGGGATAGGGAGTAACTGGGTAAGAGACACAAAAAGTAATTATGATTGTAATGATGAACATGTTAATAATATTGATTTGATTATCACATACTGTGGTCAAATACTGATAGTCAGCTCTGTACCCCATAAATATGTATACATAAATACAGAAAAAAGGTATTCCTTAACTTTTTAAAAGGATGCACTTCACTTTTCTTGACTGTTTCAAGGGAAATGTATGCAACTCATGGAACAAGTTAAAGGAAAGGTAACATTTGAGAAAATGGTTCAAGTGGAAGGCCCTATCAATTGATCATGGGTTCTGCTAAGTTCATGCAACTGTGCACACATCCTGACACTGGGGCTTTGGGTGACATGTAGCACGAGCTGCACACCTTTTTTTCTTGGTGACTGATTTTATCAGACCATATTGTCATGTTCTTTGCATAGCTGTTCTGTGTTGAGCCATGTCAAGTTCCCTTTTGCTACTGATGCCTGTGACAAATGTTATAGGCCCTTGAGGTTTTTTTTATAATCCCCTAAAGCAAATTTATCCAGGACCCTAGCGTTGTTAATTTGTGAAAAATGTCCATCATCTACCACAGAGATTACATTTCTGATGGATAGCTGTATTTGTAATCTTACCTTGCCATTTAGTAAAGTAGCTTAATACCATGCAAGAATTATCTTTTCATTTCACAGCTAGGTGGTGCATACCGTAACAATGAGACACGTTTGAATGAATGAATAATTTTCTTCCATGGCACATCTACAAATAATTAAGTAACCAATAGCTTTACTGAGCTTATCCTTCTTAAGGTCAGTGCCGCTATAGTTAACTATGAGAATAGCTTTTAAAAATTTTATTCATTCATTCATCAAATTGGTGGTCTGTCTTTTAGTTAACATATGATAATTAGGTTAGGAGGGAATGGGATTCTGCAGATTGTTTAGTATATCAAAGTTCTGACAAATCTGAAATCATGCTGTCCAATCTATAAGCCACAGCTGAGTTGGATTCAAATGGTATTGAATCTCATCTATTCACACATTTGTAATTTTGGGAAAGTGATTTAAAGTTTCTAAGCTTCAGTTTTCTTATGAGTAAAAATGTATGTTCTGTTTTTCTCCATGGTAATTTTGCATGGCAATGTGTAGTTTTGTTGTTATTTTGTGTTTTGATTGAGAAAAGCTGACACCTACTTCTCCTCCCTCCGTAAAGGCAGAGAGTAGAAGACAAGTAAAAGAGTGTGTGTCAAAGACTTTTGATAGGTCAAGTGACATGAGGACTGAACAGGTTTTACTGACTTTAGTAGTGTGGAAGCTACTGGTGACATCAGTAACATAAAGGACAATAGTAACTCCAGTGGTAAGGTTAAAACGTGGAGCAAATGAGAATCGAGAAATTTGAGACAATGAGTAGAGAGATCTTTTTTGAGAAGTTGGCAGTGTAGAAAAAGGGTGGTTAGAGAGTTGTTTTAGTCTGTTTCTGTTGCTTATAACAAAATTCCTGGGACTGGATAATTTACAAAGAAAAGGAAATTTATTGCTTACAGTTTCAGAGGCTGGGAAGTCCAAAGTCCCAGCAATACATCTGGTGAGAGCCTTGTCCTGGTGGTAACTGCAGAGATTCAGGGTATCACGTGGTAAATACGGTGGAGCAGAGAAAGGTAGATTCTCACACGCTCTCCTTTTTTAAAGTCCTAAGAACCACACCTCTGACTACCATTATTAGCCCATTCACTACTGCAATCTAATTACCTCTTTAAGGACCTGCCTTTCAATTACCATAAATAGGATTTCTCACCCTCTCAACACTGTTGAAGTGGGAATTAAGCTTCTAATACATGAACTTTGGGGGACACAATTCAATCAATCCACAGCAGGAGGTAAATGGACAGGAACATGATTCCAGGGAATGTGGCTTTTATTGTTGTAATCATTGTTCTGGTTGTGCTTGTATTTATAACAAATATCCAGAATATGTTAAAATGCTGATAAGAATGACCCAATACAGACAGAAGGGTTGAAGATACAAGAGAGACAGAATAATCAATAGCATCTGATTTCTGAAAAAGTATACACTATAGTAGAACATTTGTGGAGAAACTGGCCTTAGTTACCAATAGCCCCAAACATTTAGAACCTGACAATAATTTTCACGGATATTATTTGCAAAAAGCTTAAAATTGAAGGGTACTGAGTTGTTTTGAGAAAGAAAGGAAAAAAGAAAGGCTTGAAGGAGAACCAATGGGAGTTAAGGTGGTGGTGGACTAAATAACAAAAAGCTTCCACATGACTGTAAACTTGGGGCCTGGGAAACCAAAGACAAGGAGGTTGACAACAAATAATTTATATACACTAGACTGGCAAAATTCAGAGACCTGATGATATCAAGTGTTTTCAAGAAGATAACACATCTGGAACTCTCTTCATAGTGATAGATGGAATGTAAATAGGCGTAAGAATTCTGGAAAACAATTCAGCATGATCTCACACAATCAAATACATGTGCATCCTAAGGCCCAGCACCTAAGGCCTTCCTCTCCTGCACCAGAGAAAATTGTTGCCATATGAACCCATAGAAGTGTTTGTCTTTCTCTTATAGATTGATTTTTCCAGTCTTTGGAAGAGTTTATTAAAGATTAAAATTATTTGTTCATTGAATATATCATTTAATAGTAAGTCATCCTGGCCTGATGTTTCTATGGAAATATTTTGATTATTGATTTAATTTTTATAATGGTTGTAGGGCTAGTCAAAATTTTTATTTCTTATTGAATAATTTTTTGGTAAGGTATGTTTTTCTAGGGTTTTGTCCATTTAATTTAACTTTTCAATTTAGCCTTGTTTGAGAGCCCTCAGCTAAAGTGGAGTTCTAGTACCTGAGCGGCTAGCAACCCTGCTCTAATGGGAAATGAAGTGGAGCTGGACATGGATTTGTACAGTGTGCCTTTTACAGGGATACTTCTTTTATCTTACAGACAGCCTAATGCCTAGTTGTCTGACCTGTACCCAGGGGGTCCCTCACAAGGGAAATATGTTTATACTGGCAGATGCTCTGTGGCTCTTGTCTGACATAGGTCCAGTTTATACCTGCCTGACCATCACGGTGGCACTGGGAGCCTGACCTTATGTTCTCCCTGGAGTCCCAGGGAAAACTAAGCCTGGGCAGCCACTAGTTCTTCAGGTAGAAGGCTCAAATTAAATACGCCTTGACAATAGGAAAAGAGTTCAAAGATTTTCACTTACAGAACCTGGGCAGGGAGGGCAGTCCTCCATCCCAGGGTCACACCAGGCAGTAATGAAGAGTCCAGCAGGCGGAGCATGTGGCAATCAGCAGTACAGTTGGCACTCCTTATCCATGGGTTTCCTATCAGTGGATTCAAGAACTTCAGATCAAAAATGTAGTTAGGCCTATCATGGTTGTGTCTACACTGAACATGTTCAGACTGTTTTTCCTTGTTTTAATTCACTAAGCAATATACTATAACAACCATTTACATAGCATTTACATTATGTTAGGTGTTATAAGTAATCTAGAGATGATTTAAAGCACATGGAAGGATGTACATAGGTTATATGCAAAGACTACACCATTTTATATCAGTGACTTAAGCACTGGTGAATTTTGGTATTGGCAGGGGATCCTGAAACCAATTTCCCCTGTATACTGAAGGATGACTGTATAAATAAGATAATAGGGTGTGGGTCACTTTAAGTTTATGGGCAAATGCCTTCATGGTCCATTTAAAGGAAGCATCTGGAAAATAGGGAGCCCAGTCTGCTAGGCAGGACAGATGCCTCTTAAGTTCTTATCTCTTACCACTGCCTTGATCCATTTGGGTGTGCTGTAGAACTGGAACCTGTGTCAAGTGTGACTGAGTCCTGCTTCTGGTATGAGAAAGTTAAACCTATATTCAAAATGGATGCTGAGGCAACATGGAGTTATAAGGATTCACCACAAGCCCCCTTTGATGATTGTGGCTTAATAGGATTCAACTCCTTGGCTTTGCAGGGGCCTGGGCTAAGTTTCAGCTTCCACATCCTGATGTTGGCATTTGCTCCTAAGGCCACCTGTTTCCTTACCATTCAAGCTTTAGTTCACTTTTCTTTTGTTGTCATTGTTTGGTTTTAGAAGATTTTCTTGCATCCTCATTTATTCAACATTGTATTAAAAAGAATCTTTGGTGAAAATTATCCAGGATGTAGTTGTAATATACCAGCAGGACTTTATAAAGCTCAGGCCAAAGCAAATGAAATTAATCTCACTCTTTTATTCCTCAAAAATTTGAGTTCCCAAATATCATAGATATCAGGCAGCTAGTTATCAACTGGACTGATGTTTATCTTACAGGCTGTAACACTGTGGGACTTCCATAGCTTATTCAAAGGGGGACATGTGTCCTGAAATGTCTGGCTGCAAAGGTTGTGATATTCACCTTTGACCTCTGATAGGCTTTGGAAAAATACCAGTTTTGATTGCATAGTGGGGTTCTTCATCATTCAGACCTCTTAATGGTCAAATTGTCATTAAGACAGCACAATGGAAACCTTCATCAGCTAAATTTTGTCTGCATCTTCTTTACTGTATGACTGTTTACTTAACTCTGCAGTTTATATCATGATTCTCTAATGCATTTTAAAAATCTTGTAGAGTTTGTATCATGTCATGTTAATTGAGACATGTTTCATAGCTTACTAGGAAACAGAAATCAAAAGATTAGTCAAAAATCAGAGCTGTGATTTGAACCTGGGACTCTTTAGTCATAGTTCATTTATTACGCTGTGGCACCACAAGCCTCACATTTATGAGCATCAATTTCCACTTAATAACAATAGATGTGAATTTAAAAAATTTAAAAAGTAAGCAGACTATGAATAACTCTGGGATATAATCTGAAAAGTCTGTGTATCAGTCTATACATGCACCTTACATATATCATTTTAATTTTTATAAACTGAGTACTTTCTTCTTTCCTTGAAATTGATACGACAAGCATACAGAAAGGACATTGTTGGGAGGGAGGGAGGAGAGGAAAGAGGGAGGGAGGTTTCGATAATTGGCCACAATAATCAACCACATTGCATATCGACAAATTAAAATAAAATAAAATATTAAAAAAAATAAAATAAACTGAGTACTTTCACAGTGTGGTTAACTGAGGCTGTCCTACATGAATAACCTAGAGCACAATTTTAACCTCATCTTGAAAAGTGCGAGAATTACAAGTGATACTGAATTTTACTGCCTAATTTGTGGCCACTTACTTAATGAATATTTTTCTCTTAAAGATTTACCCTTAGTCATTTTAGTTGTAATATATATACCATTTTCCAATATACTGATATCATTTAAATATTTCTTTAAAAAAGTAAGTAGTCTGTCTCTCACCATATACACTCTGAAGAATGTATCTTGGGATATTTTTGTATCAGTGTAAAAAGAGCTTTCTTATTATTTTTTACAGCTACAGAGAATTTCCTTGTGTGGATGTACCATTACATATTTAACCAGTCCCTTATTGATGGACATTTAGATTTTTTCTAGTCTGTTGCTATAAAAAAGCAGTGCTACTATGTATATTTAGTACAAATATCATTTGCATATATTTGCAAATATATCTATAGAATAAATTTCCAGAAGTTGAAATTCTGGGACAAAGTATATATTAAAGTTTGATAGATAATGCTAAATTACCTTACATAAAAGTTGTTCTATTTTTGCCACCTTGCATAAAAATTGTTCTATTTTTGCCAATTTTTACTTCTGTCAACAATGGACAAAATATGACTATGTTGATCACAAAAGGCCAGATAGGTCTTCTTGAACAACATTTATTGGAGCTGGAGTTATGCAGTTGCCCATCAAAATCTGGGGCAGGGATCTAGCAAGACTGGCCATCAAATTCTGATATAGGAATCCTGGACTTTGGGCTATAGAGTTTTTAAGCAACATCATTGAAGAAGTGCCAGCCCTTCTCTAGTCACATTCAAGGCCTTGGGTACAATTAAGCCCTGTGTCATAATAGTAGTATGATGTGGCAGAGCTTAGTAGTGTCCATTGCTTTTCTCCTCCATCAGCTTTTATTAACCGGGGTCCTTTCTCTTGCATGATTAGGGGAATGGGGATTGAGACTTGTGGCTGCAGCTCCGCAGAACTGTGGTCTGAGCTGCCACTTCAGCATTTACTAGGATTGATTGCCTCAAACATTTGGTAGTGGCTGATTTCCACAGAATTTTGCAGAAGGCCAGCCTGTAGGAAGTTGGCTGAGACCTGTTAACCCTTACCTCTTGGTCTTCTTCCCCAGAGCCTCATCAACACTAAGGCTCATTAACACTAAGTCATTAACACTAACTCATTAACACTAAGGCTTTGCCCACTCATTCACAGTTCATTTTTGATTACCTAAGGTAGGACGTCATGCCTAGCTCTGACCCCAAAGATTGGCCATCTGACTGCATCCATCTGAGCCCTCTCTAATGGGTAATTTGAATAGCAGTTGAATAATTCAAGAACGGAATTGATTTTTGAATGCTGGAAACTTGCTTTTCTAAGATTAGGCTTTCCACAATACTTAGAAACCCAAGGCACTTTTTTCTCTTGACTTCACTTTGTCTCAAGTAGACTAATAGAAAAATTATCATTTATCATCAATTGTTCAGTTGTTTTGTGAATAATTATATGGAATCAACAGAACTGGCTCTCAGCTCCTTCTGATAGGGAATAAGGTAGAGACAGTCCATGAATGAAAAGAAGGCAAAATACAAGTGAATCTCATTTACAGTTCCAGACCCTTCAACTTGCACCAAGATTTGAAGGAGACCTATCTGATTTGGTGTTTTCATTAAGAGGGACAAAAGTGAGAAATGAGGATCCAAACATTATAATTTATTGGAGAAAAAGTTTTAAAAAATGTACTTATGGAAAGTCTTTTTTTGTTGTTGTTATTTCCCCCTTTCCCACATTACATTTGGAGATTTCCGCAAGTGCAGAGATTGGATTCTCATTTCTTCACAGGGTATTTGTTGAGGTTCAAGGTCTCTGGATCCAGACTTTTTCCAATGGAGAAAACAATGCTGGGAAATTGCAAAATGGTATAACAACATCTTATCTCTCTCTCTTAATTTCCTGTGGAGCCAAGATTGGGGAGGCAGGATACCCGGGTTTCCCATGATTATAAACCAGGCAAAAGAAGGAGGTACAAACATTAGATGTTTGGACACTTCAAGAAGTTGACATGCCATGTGAATGATCTGCCTTATGGGACTACAAGAGAACATCTGCAGGTAGAGGGAAAGAACCAGCTCTATCCTAGAAGAATACTGTTATTAGGAGGATGAGGAAGAAGTCCCAAATGGGACCTTGAAGAGCATCCAATGTGCACTGAAAGAGCTGAAGCAGATGCTGTCTAGGTCAAGAGCGACAGAGATAAGGCAAGACTCATGTTTGCACATGGCTGAATGGTGATCTTGATCTTGACCTCAGTCAGCTAAGGTCTTAGTTGAAACGCAACATCAATTGCAAGACTTCAGATGACTCCAGCCCCAGCCTTTGAACCATCCCATATCAAGCTTTGACCACGTATTGCTTATCACGGACCACAGGAACTGGAGCCCAATACATTTTTAAACCAGCAAACTAGAGTTGTGTAAACACTGTGATTGAAAAGTTGTTCTGCATAGATGATGATATTTCAATATCAAATAATTATTTTTCTGAATTTAATTTTAGAATATTAAATTTGATAACTGAAAAAACTATTTTCATTTATTTGAGCAGTATGAGGATTAATTTTATGTGTCTACTTGATGGGCCATGGAGTGCCCAGATATTTGGTTAAACATGATTTTGTGTATGTTGGAGAGGATGTTCTAGATGAGATTAACATTTGTATCAGTCGGATGAGTAAAACAGATTTCCCTCCCCAATGTGGATATGCCTCATCTAATCCTTTGGAAGCCTGAATAGAATAAAAGGCTGAATAAGGAAGAATTCTATGTCTCTGCCTGACTGTCTTTGGGCTGAGATATTGGTCTTCTCCTGCCTTTGGATTTGGACATGGGAAGAAATTTACACTGTTGGCTCTCCTGATTTCAGGCCCTTGAACTCAGACTGCAAACATATCTCTGGCTGTCCTAGCCCACCAGCTTGTCAACTTCAGATCTTGGACATTTTGGCCTCCATAATTGTGTGAACCCATTTCTTATAGAAACTCTTTGTCTCTCTCTCTCTCCACACTATACACTATATATTTGTATTTTATTGGTACTATTTCTCTGGAGAATTCAGACTAATACAAACAGTGATATTACACTGCTTTCATTTTCTAACAAAGCTAATGGGTTAAACAAATTCTTAATATATTAGAAAGCAGGAAATAGGAAGTAAAATATTTGTTTATTCAGAATGTATATAGGTTCCTGGTTTATATGTTTTCTTTTTAAAATTTAAGTTGCAGAAGGTCAAGTTTTTATTTCAATATAAAAATAAAAATGTACTGAGATCTATGAATACAAGACCTTTAGATTTATAAACATTTTGACTGTCAACAGTTATAAGGGCTTAAGGCAAGAAACAAATCTAGAAAGAACCAGATTTCTCTGCCCAATTCAAATAAATGTTATTTTAACTTTGAGTCCTGTATTTTGTAAAACTATCTATATGAAATTGTATACTTTTTTTTTTTTTTTTTTTTTTTTTTTTTTTTTTTCAATAACAGGGCTTATCCACATAATGGATAAATGATTTCTTTCTCTCTGGTATAATATATTCTAGGGACTACATGCTTAATTGATATAGAGGGTGGATTTATGCTTTTTATGGAAGTATTTCTGGCTCCCTTATGACAAGTTATAGGGCATTTCATGATCATTTAAATCTTTTTCCCCCAACCCTGTTTAATAAGTAATATCTTATAATTAGATGGGGATTTTTAGTTTATAAAAGGCTTTAAAATGTGTAATTCGTTTAAATTATCACAACTTTGTGAGTTAGTTTTTTTGTTTTTATTTATTTAGTTAGTTAGTTTTGTGTTTTAGATCTTATTTTCATCATTTTACATCTGAGGAAGTTAAAGCTCAGAGAAGTTAAGAGACTTGCCTAAGGCTACAAGGTAAATAAGTGGCAAGAGCTGAGCCAGGACTCCCATAAAAATGTATCTGTAAAGATTTTTAATATTGACATTAAGTATTTTAAGCATCCTGTTTGTTCCCTATAAACCAAGGAGTTTTTAGTTTTCTGTCCCCACACCAATTCTTTGGTTTGCTAATGTTTAGAGGATATTGACTTCATATTCTGGTGCATGTAGTTGGATTATACTACAAACTCCCTTGTAAAGTGCCCTGTTTTCTAGAAATTTTAGTGTCTGAGAATCATTATCATTAACCTAAACATCTTTTGAAGGTATGGTTAAAATTGTATTAGAAAGAACTGATTCTAACTGAGTACTTGAAGGTTTTTTATTTCAGATAATAAAAAAAGTGTCAATGTTTAATTTTAGCTTTAAAGTATTCATCTAGAAGAAATGATGATTTAAATGTTTATTTAAATTATATTTGTTGTAAGATAGTACATTTGAAACATGCAAAAGCAACTGTCACCCTCTGGAGCCTGAGGTATAGCATCTGTCCATAAGTAATTAGACTTGAGTTGCGAAAGCCTCTTGAAAAAGACAACATTTCTTAGAAAGCTAAGAGTATATCCTCAAAAAGTCTTTAGTTCAGGCCACTTTGGTCTGTCTCTGAAGATGCCACTCATGGAGCCCTCTTCCCGAGCAGGAAGTAGGAGACTAGCATCCTAGAAACACCCTCTTGTCAGGACTTCATTCCTCATTCTTCTCTAGCTGCTCTGCTGATTCCTGGAAGCCAAAAGTGTCATGTGTTCTGTGTGTATAAGTGTGTGGACGTATGTGTGAGGGACTTTATGTGTGTTGTTCTAATCATCTAATGTCCCTTTATGGATGTGGAACTATAAAGCATATGTGCATTGAGATATTCACTTTTAGGTGTGTGAATCACTTCATGGAAGAACACAAGCTCAGGTTAATGAAGATGATTCATGTCTTTTTCTTTCTGGAATAAAACTTAATTTGACCCTGTGAAAGGGTCATAACTGACAAGGGAGCCTGGCACCAAAGAGGGCCCTTTCATCCTGACCTAGAAACCTAAGCTGATCCTTGGGCCATGGTAGGCTTACTGGTCTGAGGAGTATCATGCCCAGGCTTCAGCCATTTGATATAGAAGATATTCTTCTCTATCATGTTTCAGAAAAGAATAGCATGGGCCCAATTCTCCCAAGTGGGAATTAGAATTGAATAAGTTCTTTTTATTTGATTTGATAATCTATAGAAGAACATCATCAAGAAAAACATGACAGATGAGTTAGAGCCACTTATCTACAATTGTTACAATATTATGAATAATAATTATGAATAATTAATTGAAAAATATTTCTATTCTCATGTCTTCTATGAAATACAAACAAATTAAACCTAACTAGGCTAAATGTTTGATTGAGAAATGAACTCACACTTTTTGGGGATCTTGTGTGAGAAGGTTCTATTCACAAAAAAGCTAACTTTTTCAAAAAGGTTCAAAACTAAAGCAGCAATGACTAACATGTCAGAATATGTTCAAGTCCTAACTAGAAGCTGCAAATACATGGAAATTAAATAACATGTTGCTAAACAACAAATAGGTCAAAAAACAAATCAAGAAGGAAATTGAAAAATTCCTGCAGAGAAATGAAAATGAAAACACAGTGTACCAGAACCCATGGGATACAGCAAAAGCAGTTCCAAGAGGGAAGTTTATAGCAATAAATGCCTACATCAAAAAAGAAGAAAGACTACAAGTAAACCACCTAATGTTACACCTCAAGTAACTAGAAAAACAAGAGGAAACCAAACCCAGAATCAGTAGGAATGAAATAACAAAGATCAGAGCAGAAATAAATAAATTAGGGATTAAAAAAACAATACAAAAGATTGATGAAACAAAGAGTTGATTTTTCAGAAAGATAAAAAAATCGTTAAACCTAGACTAATGAAGAAAAAAGAGAGGAGACTCAAATAAATAAAATCAGATGTGAAAAAGGAGCATTACAATTGATACCACAGATATACAAAAGATCATAACAGACTACTGTGAACAACTATATGAAAACAAACTGGAAAACCTAGAAGAAATGGATAAATTTTTAGACAGGTATAACTTACCAAGGTTAAATCATGAAGCACTAGAAAGCCTACACAGACCAATAACGAGTAATGAGATTGAAGCATTAATCAAAAAGTCTTCCAACAAAGAAAATCCCAGGGCCAGATGGCTTTGCTGCTGAATTCCACCAAATGTTTATAGAAAAACTAACACTAATTCTTCTCAATCTCTTCTAGAAAGTTGAATAGGAGGATATATTTCCAAACTCATTCTACAAGGCTAGCATTACTCTCATACCCAAAGTGGAAAAGGATACAACAAAAAAGAAAACTACAGACTAAGACTCCTAATGAACACAGATGTGAAGAGATCCTCAACAAAACACTAGCATATGGAATCCCACAACACTTTACCAAGATCATTCACCATGATCAAGTGGGATTCATCCCAGGGATGCAAGGTTGGTTCAACATATACAGATCAATAAACATGATACAGCACATCAACTGAATGAAGGAAAAAAAATGATAATTTTAATAGTTGCAGAAAAGCATTTGATAAAACCCAACACCCCTTCATGATAAAAATACTTAACAAACTAAGTAAAGAAGGAATGTACCTCAACATAATAAAGGCCATATGTAACAAACCCACAGCTAATATTGTATTGAATGGACAAAAATTGGAGGCTTTTCTTCTAAGATCTTGAACAAGACAAGTATGCCTACTTTCCCCATTCTTATTCGACATAGTACTGGAAGTTCTAGCCAGCACAATAAGGCAAGAGAAAGCAGTGAAGGGTATCCAAATCAAAAAGGAGGAAATTAAACTCTCCCTATTTGCAGATGACATGATCATATACTTAGAAAATCCTAAAGACTCCACCAAAAATTATTAGAACTAATAAATAAATTCACTGTAGTGGCAGAATACAAAATCAACACTCAAATATCAATAGCCCACCTATATACCAATAATGAAATAGTTGAAGAAGAAATCAAGGAAATGATCCCATTCACTATAGCTACCAAAAAAATGAAATATCTCAGAATATATTTAACAAAGGAGGCAAAAGTCCTCTACAATGAAAAGTATAAAACAATGGTTAAAAAAATTGAAGAGGACACAAACGGAAAGATATCCCATGTTCATGAGATAGAAGAATTAACATCATTAAAATGCCCATATTTATCACAGCAATCTACACATTTGGTGTAATCCCTATCAAAATACCATTGACAAGCTTCACAGAAATTGAAAAAACAGTCTTAAAATTTGTACAGAACCACAAAAGACCTTGTATAGCTAAAGTAATTTGGAACAAAAAGAACAAAACAGGAAGCATCATACTTCCTGACTTGACAATATACTACAAAGCTATGTAACCCTAACAGCATGGTACTGGCATAAAAACAAACAAATAGACAATTGGAACAGAATAGAGAGCACAGAAATAAACACACACGCTTACAGCCAAATGATTTTTAACAAAAGTGTCAAGAATGTACAGTGGGGAAAGGACAGCCTCTTCAATAAATAGTGCTGGGAAAACTGAATATCCACATGCAAAAGATTGAAAGTAGACCCCTATCTCTCACAACACTCAAATATGAACTCAAAATGGATCGAAGACCTAGAATAAAGACCTGAAACTCTGAAACTACTAGAAGAAAACATAGGGAAAATGCTACACAAAATGGGAGTGGGCAGCACTTTTTTTTTTTTTTAGTGAGACTTCAAAGGCACAAAAAAAGAAAGCAAAAACACACAAACACAAACGGGACTATATCAAACTGAAAAGCTTCTGCACAACAATGGATGCTATCAACGAAGTGATTACCTACACAATGGGAGACAGTGTTTGCAAACTACACATCAGACAAGGGGCTGATATCCAGAATATATAAGGAATTCAAACAACTCCATCACAAAAAACCCCAAATAACCCAATTAAAGGGGCAAGGGACCTAAATAGACATTTGTCAAAAGAAGACATACAAATGGTTGACGGGCACATGAAAAAATGCTCAGCAGCAGTAATCATCAAGGAAATGCAAATTAAAACCACAATGAGATATCATCTCACTCCAGTTAGAATATCTTTTATCAACAAGACAAAAAATAACAAATGTTGGGGAGGATGCAGAGAAAAGGGAAGTCTCCTACATTGTTGGTGGAAATGTAAATTGGTACAGCCATAATGGAAAACAGTATGGAGGTTCCTCAGAGAACTAAAAATAGAACTGTCTTATGACCCAGCTATTCCACTACTGTGTATATACCCAAAAGAAATGAAATCAATATATCAAAAGGCACCTGGGACTCTCATGTTCATTGTAACACTATTAATAATAGCCAAGAGAAGGATTCAACCTAAATGCTCATCAACAGATGAATGGATTAAAAAACTGTGGTATATATACACAATGGATTCAGCTGTAAAAAGAAATGATATCCTATTATTTGCAACAACATGGATGGAACTGGAAACTGTCATGTTAAGTGAAGTAAGTCAGACACAGAAAGACAAATACTGTGTATTCTCACTCATATGTGGAACCTAAAATGAAAAGGTGGGGGGAGGTATCATAGAAGTAGAGAGTACGATAATGCTTACCATGCTTACCAGAGGTTGGGAGGGGAGGAGATGGGGGCACAGGAGAAGTGGTGAACTAATGGGTAAAAACTATGCTATCTACCCTAAGTGAATTATTATGCAGTTTATGCATATATTGAAACAACACACTATGCCCTACAAAAATATAAATAGAATTGATTATTTAAAAAATGAATATGCTGAAGTTCTAGTTGTGGTAATGAAACTCAGCAGGGTCAATGTAGAAGGGAGGGAAGAGTGTATCCTGAGTCATTTATCTATATGAAAGAGAAATACAAAAATACATTAGAAGCTATTGTGACTGTTTATCACTTCTTTGATGGTGAATATCTTAAGAAACTGCATTTACAATAAAAATGCATGAAAACTTTTTACTCTGCTACCTCTTAATGCCCTGTCAGGTTTTGGGTAGGAGAAACTTTCACCTACAGGTGATTAGAAAAGCCTGCTTATGTGAGATAAAAAGAGAAGGGAGTGAAGTGGAGTCTTGACAGGGTGAAAAACCAGCTTACCATGCTTAACTTTTGCCTTATCCCAGGACTAACATGAGCTTATACCGAGGAGTAAGGAAATGCTAGAAAGAAAAGAAGTTTTTCAAACCTTTAACTACGCAAAAAAAATTGTGTTTGATTTGATTGATTGCCAAAACTTTGGTTCATTTCAAATAAGCCTGAAAATGTGCTTCAAATGAACAATGTTAACTTCTGTCATGTGGCAGGACCCACAGTGTTTTTAGGTTTTTCCATGGAAACAATTTAACTCCAGTCACTTAAAACAAAAGATACTTTTATTACTTGCAAGTGTGCTATCACAGTTCAAACTTGGCCTTCTTGGAAGGGAACTTGTTAGCATTTATTTGATTCAAATTATGAAACGAATGTGATCAACAAAAAGAACAATACCTAGTTTTTGGCCTAAAATATGTTCGTTTTTGACAAAAAACAAATTTTATGGTTTTAATAGTGCTCGTTGACTTTATATATATCTTAGTTTATTGTATTATTTCTAGGTTGAGGACAGTGAAAATATGATCAATCTTATCCCAAACTATTGATTGTCCAAAGGACAACAAAGAGCCTGTACCCTGTAAAAATGTATTTTCTCTAGTGTGTACCCAGAGATACACAACTGGGATTTTTGACTAAGTTGACAACTATTTCCTGTGTGATTGTGTGTGATTATATGTTTATGCATGCACATGTGTATGATATCAAGGATTTGGCTAAACCAATTTATTGTTTGGTATTATAGA
>NW_007726259.1:527400-531123 GCF_000696425.1 Galeopterus variegatus | reverse complement strand
TGTGTGATTGTGTGTGATTATATGTTTATGCATGCACATGTGTATGATATCAAGGATTTGGCTAAACCAATTTATTGTTTGGTATTATAGACACAAGATTCTTCCTGCTACATTTTCATCTGAAGAGATTAGGATGAGAGTCCTCTGGATACCCATTGCTATTCCCTTCTACAAGCTGGCTGACATCAAAGGCGCAGTTGTAGAATATCGGACAATACAAATTAAGAATGATTGTATTTGACAGGTTTTTTTCTTTTTTTTTTTGTCCTTTTTTGAGACCGGCCGCACTGCGCTCAGCCAGTGAGCGCACCGGCCATCCGTATATAGGATCCGAACCCTCGGCGGGAGCGCTGCTGCGCTCCCAGCACCACACTCTTCCGAGTGCGCCACGGGCTCTGCCCGTATTTGACGTTTTAACATAAACTAAAAGCCAAATAAATTTACTTTTTCAAAATGTAAAACCAGAAAAAGAAATATTAATAATGCCCTTATGAATATTATGAAATTATTTCTTCTATTTCCAAAGATGAACAATATTTGAAATGACAGGTGGCTCCCTTTGTGTGATGTATCATATGAGGACACATCAAAAAGTTTATGCAAAGATTCATATTATCTTTCGATTCTATTTTTCTTCAAACCTTCTGAAGGAAACTTGTATAATGCAACAATGAAATAGAAAAGGAATGCAATCTGGAGAAATCATCCACAATTTTTCATTGTCATGTCCGCTCCAGAAAAATTCAAAGACAGCTGGGAAGTTTTAGTATAAGCCGAGTGTCCCAGAGATAGTGAACATTTATTTCTTTTGTGTGAAACATACAGAAATATGACTATTTAAGGAACCCATTAACTGTCGCTGCTGTTCAAGGAAGGGTAAACTAATATCTAATTGATTATATCAAGCATATGGCAGGTTGGAGAAGATACTTATGCTTTGAAATTACTTAGACAGTCATATAGAGAGAGACTGATTTAGTTCAATATTCAAGCAAAGGATATAATCATTTAATTTCCCTCACATGCATACCAAGGAAATATGATTAATTCCTCTCCATAGTGCCTTCTTTCTAATAATCAACTAATCTCTGAATGTTTAATTCCTTTTTTCCAAAAATGTCTTCATTAAAGTCTTAAACTGCTTTAAAGAAATCCAGATTTTGATGTTTTAGTGTTACATTATTTATTTTCAGAGAAATAAATTTGAGTTGCCTAAATACAACATCTACATTATAGAACCTTAACATTCATCATATCTATTGATAGTAATGGCAGTGTATTTTTACCTTCTACATTAGCAACTCATTTTTGGCATGCCAAATTCTGCTTCCTAAAGTAGAAACAGTTTCAAAAGTTACAAATGATTTGGGCATAATTAATCTGAATCATATACTGGATGTGTTGATTTGAGTTCTATTTAAATTAGGTACTTAATAGGGCATTTGTATCGACATATTCCAAGAAAAGTCAATACACATAAGTAGTGATGTTTCTGCATCTTTGTTTTGACACTTCAAAATATGTTGCTGATAAAAGTACATATAACACCCTATCATTACACATCCAATTGTGTGTTCTTTCCATGGCTTAGTTTATAAAAAACAATTTGTTTGAGTGGTTCTGAGAGAACCTACAGAAAGCCAGAAATAAAGTTTTCAATGCCTAGCCTAACATCATTACACATCCAATTGTGTGTTCTTTCCATGGCTTAGTTTATAAAAAACAATTTGTTGGAGTGGTTCTGAGAGAACCTACAGAAAGCCAGAAATAAAGTTTTCAATGCCTAGCCTAACATTACAGCACCAAGTATGAAAGAGCAAGTTTGGAACAAGAGATGATATGTTAAAGATGCAGACCTTCATATGGGACAAGTTATTTAGCCTCTTGGAGCCTCAGTTTTCTCATCTGTAAAATGGGAATAGGACTGTACCTAACCTGAGGGCTATAGTCAAGATTAAATAAAATAGTGAATCTAAAACATTTTCACAATGCCTGAGGCATAGGATATACTCATATAAATGTCATGGTAAAAATGATGAGGATGAATAATAGAGGAGGAGGTGGTGGAGGAGGAGGCTGTTGTGGTGTGGCCTCATGTGAGCAGGGTCAGATTTGCTAAGGCTATTGACACAATTCAGTTGATGGTATTTGGCTTCAGGGCACTTCTTTCCATTTGGTATTTCACTGTAAAGAGGCTTTGCATTAAATGTATTTATTCATTCACTCAATATTTAAGTGTCTTATGAGTGATGAGTGATGAGTGATGAGTCTGGCATTGATATTTTCAGTTTCTACATTCGTGGATCCAGGGAAGAGACAGACGTTCCTCTCTCTCTCCCTCTCCCTCTCTCTTCCTCTCTCTCTCTCTCTCTCTCTCTCTCACACACACACACACACACACACACACACACACACACACACACACACACACTAATGACATGTGTGATAAATACCAGAAAGAAGTACTCTATGCAAAGAGAGTCTACAATAGAAGATTAGACCTAGTTCTGGAGCTCAGAACAGGCTCACCTGAGGAAGTGATCTGAGAGTAGAGCTCTGAAGGAAGAGGTGGAGCTACCTTGCAGAGAGGAGGGAAAGCGGAGGTAACAGCACATGGAAGAACATATGCAGGGAGAGCACGGGTGTGCTGCAGAACAGAATAGGCCATAATTGTGTTGAATATATTAAATTGCTGTTTTAAAACTCTATAGTTCGAAAGAAATGCACAGCAACCTCTGTGGATATCATCAATATTGATTAAAATCTAAAAACCATTGAATTTTTAACCTGTGCGGTAGCCACACAACACCATTTTACATTTATCTGTTAAGTTTCTAGTTTCTGGAATGCCAGCTATACAGGACATACATACACTAGCTTTTGTTCAAGCCTCAGGATAGGCGATATATCCTGAATAAATTATATCTTTGAAAAGGCCTGAATTAAGTCAATAAAGACAAGTTTCAATTTGTATGTTCATATTTTCATAGTTTTAGGTATTCGTATTTTGTTATTCACCTGATCCAGATGAAGAGCTATCAAGAGAAAAGTATAAAGTATAATGATCTGTTAATGTGTTTTAGTTTGAGATACATAATAACTGGAATATAAACTATTTCAATATATTTTTGACAATATGTTAATCATTAAATGAAAGAATGGGCATGCTCGCGGAAAATCCTAAAGACTCCACCAAAAATTATTAGAACTAATAAATAAATTCACTGTAGTGGCAGAATACAAAATCAACACTCAAATATCAATAGCCCACCTATATACCAATAATGAAATAGTTGAAGAAGAAATCAAGGAAATGATCCCATTCACTATAGCTACCAAAAAAATGAAATATCTCAGAATATATTTAACAAAGGAGGCAAAAGTCCTCTACAATGAAAAGTATAAAACAATGGTTAAAAAAATTGAAGAGGACACAAACGGAAAGATATCCCATGCTCATGAGATAGAAGAATTAACATCATTAAAATGCCCATATTTATCACAGCAATCTACACATTTGGTGTAATCCCTATCAAAATACCATTGACAATCTTCACAGAAATTGAAAAAACAGTCTTAAAATTTGTACAGAACCACAAAAGACCTTGTATAGCTAAAGTAATTTGGAACAAAAAGAACAAAACAGGAAGCATCATACTTCCTGACTTGACAATATACTACAAAGCTATGTAACCCTAACAGCATGGTACTGGCATAAAAACA
>NW_007726259.1:520052-526426 GCF_000696425.1 Galeopterus variegatus | reverse complement strand
AATATTTAAAATCTGTGAAGGCTCAATATGTTTCAACAGTATTATGTTAAGTGCAGGATGCCAAAAAAGAGTAAATGTATGAACATCGTGAATTCCTGGATTATGCATCTGTTATGATAATGAGCCAGGGTTTGTCTAACCTATTCTTGAATTATATTATTTTTTAGGTGAGAGGAATTGAATTCTGTGTGCTATGGTAGCGCTCTGAAATGTTTCAAACTTGCCCCCGCTCATCTCTTTGTCTAAGTCAGGAATCTATGTGCTGTGTCAATGTCTCTGGTTTTGAGCAAGAACATATTTGGCCCCAACAGATCTTTCAAATACTGCTGCTTTATAGTAGTCAAACATTCACCATTCTGATTAGATGTTACATCATGGAACTGTTATCCCACTACTGTATATGGCTCAGAATGCAAAAGAAGACCTTGTACAAGTAAATATTTCTACTTTCTTCAAAAGTACTGAGAGATTTGGGCATAAATATGAACTCATATCTCTATGTAAGGTGTAGATTTTAGCACACTTTTAAAGTATATTCTTATGCCGCATAGAATAGGTTCTTGGGGCAAATGTATTATTTCTGGATCTCTGCTGTGTGAAGTCAGGTGTAGCAAAATGATGATAATGTTGATGATGATAAACGTTTATTGTTACTATGTGCATACTCCATGTTATGCAATGCTCTAAGTGCTTTACATTCCTTACAATTGTCTCATTATCTGTTCCATTTCAGAGATAAGAACACTGAGGCACAAACATTAAAATTACTTGCACCAGGTTGCACAGTACATCTGGAGCACAGTCTCCAGAGCCAACAACCTGAAGTGTCCTTCTATAATTAAATTCATGCCAGCCATTCATCACATTTCCCCCAGAGTTATCTGCTTAAAATACAGTGTTGATCACTTCATGCTACTACCTAAAACCCTTCGGTGACAGCTCATTTGCTCCAGGATACAGTTCATAATTGTCAGAAAAAAATATAAAACATTCCATAATCAAGCCATCCCCCAGCATCAGGTCCTGTCAAACACAGCAGAATTGTGGAGTGCTAGATAAATGCAGATACCTGTGCTCACCCCAGACTACATCGTCTGGATCTCAGAGAGGTGAGCCCGGAGTCTAGCAGCATTTTAACAGTCTCTTCCAGCTCGAGACCCACTGTCCTCCCCACGCAAAGTGTAGGGAGCTGTGACATTCAGTGATCATGTACAACCTGTGCTTCCCCCAAGACATCATGCCTTTGCACTTGTGATTCTTGAAGTTCAGAATGCCCTCTGCCTTGTCTAATGTCTTCTTCAATACCCAGCTCAGATGTGGGCTCTTTGTAGGTGTTCTCTGACCTCCTGCTGCTTCCTGCCCTCCCTGTGTTCTGTAGACATTCATTATTAAACCTTATTCATTATTACTACAGTAAGTTGTAAATGGGGGAGTAAGTACCCCTTGTGGTGTCTTCTAGGATCACTCCAATATGGCTGTGGAAATTACGCTTAGAGAGGCATATGACATCAAAGGATTTATTATCCTAAGAGGTCCTAGAAAAGTGCTTTACATTCCTTACAATTGTCTCATTATCTGTTCCATTTCAGAGATAAGAACACTGAGGCACAAACATTAAAATTACTTGCACCAGGTTGCACAGTACATCTGGAGCACAGTCTCCAGAGCCAACAACCTGAAGTGTCCTTCTATAATTAAATTCATGCCAGCCATTCATCACATTTCCCCCAGAGTTATCTGCTTAAAATACAGTGTTGATCACTTCATGCTACTACCTAAAACCCTTCGGTGACAGCTCATTTGCTCCAGGATACAGTTCATAATTGTCAGAAAAAAATATAAAACATTCCATAATCAAGCCATCCCCCAGCATCATGTCCTGTCAAACACAGCAGAATTGTGGAGTGCTAGATAAATGCAGATACCTGTGCTCACCCCAGACTACATCGTCTGGATCTCAGAGAGGTGAGCCCGGAGTCTAGCAGCATTTTAACAGTCTCTTCCAGTGTTGGCCTTTACAGCTCGAGACCCACTGTCCTCCCCACGCAAAGTGTAGGGAGCTGTGACATTCAGTGATCATGTACAACCTGTGCTTCCCCCAAGACATCATGCCTTTGCACTTGTGATTCTTGAAGTTCAGAATGCCCTCTGCCTTGTCTAATGTCTTCTTCAATACCCAGCTCAGATGTGGGCTCTTTGTAGGTGTTCTCTGACCTCCTGCTGCTTCCTGCCCTCCCTGTGTTCTGTAGACATTCATTATTAAACCTTATTCATTATTACTACAGTAAGTTGTAAATGGGGGAGTAAGTACCCCTTGTGGTGTCTTCTAGGATCACTCCAATATGGCTGTGGAAATTACGCTTAGAGAGGCATATGACATCAAAGGATTTATTATCCTAAGAGGTCCTAGAATAGGAGAAATGCCATGCCATTCAGGGATCCATACAGCAAGAGCACTAATCATGTGAAAATTTTGTTAAAAATGCAGATCCTGGACAAGCCTGAGATTCCACATTCCTAACACGCTGTTGGTAGTGTCGATGCTGCTCTTCTGCTGGCCACTCTTTGAGTAATCACTGAATAGTAGCAATAACTTGAAGAGGTAGGTATTAAAATTAACCCCATTTTCTCTTTAAAAAAAAATTATTTGTTGATATCTCAATGTGGTTTTGATTTGTATTTCTCTGATGACTAGTTACGTTGAGCATTTTTTTCATATACAAGTAGGCTGTTTGTTTGTCTTCCTTCGAGAAATGTCTATTCATCTCCTTTGCCCATTTTTAAGTTGAAATATTTGTTCTTTACTGTATAGCTGTTTGAGTTCTTTACATATTCTGGGTATTAATTCCTTCCTGATGTATATTTTACAAATATTTTCTCCCATTCTGTAGGTTGTCTTTCTACTGTTTTGATTGTTTGCTTTGCTGTGCAGAAGCTTTTTAATTTAATATAGTTCCATTTGTTTACTTTTTCTTTTGTTGCTTGTGCTTTTGGGGTCTTATTCATAAAGTTTTTGCCCAGTCCTACTTCCTGGAGTGTTTTCCCTATGTTTTTCTTTAGTAATTTTATGGTTTCAGGTCTTACATTTAAGTCTTTAAGCCATTTTGAGTTAATTTTGATGTACGGTGAGAGGCTCAGGTCCAGCTTCATTCTTATGCATAATAGAAGTCCAATTTTCCCAGCACCCCAGTTAGACTGGCCATTATAAAAAGACCAAGAACAACAAATGTTGGCGAGGATGTGGGAAATGGAAACTCTACTACACTGTTGGTGGGACTGTAAATTAGTACAACCACTATGGAAAACAGTATGGAGGTTCCTCAAACAACTACAGATAAAACTACCATATGATCCAGCAATCCCACTACTGGGCATATATCCAAAGGAATGGAAATCATGAGGTTGAAGACATACTTGCACTCCCATGTTCATCGCAGCTCTATTTACAATAGCCAAAATATGGAACCAACCTAAGTGCCCATCAATGGATGACTGGATAAGGAAAATGTGGTATATAAGCACAATGGAATACTTACTCAGCCATAAAAAAGGATGAAATTCTGCCATTTGCAGCAACATGGATGAGTCTGGAGAAAATTGTGTTAAGTGAAATAAACTGGATGAGGAAAGAGAAATTCCCATATGTTGTCACTTATAACTGGGTGTTGAAAGAAAGAAAGAAAGAAAGAAAGAAAGAAAGAAAGAAAGAAAGAAAGAAAGGAAAAGATCAAAACAATATGTTGAAATTTCAGAGGGGAAAATAAACCTAAGGATACTACAGATGGGGGGATATCTCCCACTTACAAGTGAGGACATGTGATATTTCTCTTTCTATGCCTGGCTTATTTCACTTAACATAATTTTCTCTAAGTTCTCTAAGTTCATCCATATTGCTGGGAATGGCAGTATTTCGTTCTTTTTTATGGAAGAGTAGTATTCCATTGTATAAATATACCATGTTTTCCTTATATAGTCATCCAAGAATGGGTATTTAGGTTGGTTCCAACTCTTGCCTATTGTTAATAGAGCTGCAATAAACATGGGGGTGCAGGTATCCCTTCAACATGATGATTTCCATTCCCTTAGATATATACCCAGCCAAAGAAGAAAGAAATAAAGAAAGAAAGAAAGAAAGAAAGAAAGAAAGAAAGAAAGAAAGAAAGAAAGAAAGAAAGAAAGAAAGAAAGAAAGAAAGAAAGAAAGAAAGAAAGAAGCAATGATCATGATAATACATTGAACTTTCAAAAGGAGAGAACAGAACTGAGGTTACCAGAGGTGGGAAGGAGAGGGGGTAAGGGAGGAATTGGTAAACAAAAAAAATTTCAAAAAGACCCCATTTTCCCAGACAAAACGGAAGCAAAGAGATTAAATAAGTAGCCCGCAATAGAAAGTTAATAAATGGCACCACCAGGACTGGACCCAGGTACTCAGGCTCTGGAGTACAGACTCTTGACCACCACTTCACACAACCTCTTAGATCTGTAGGCTTAACTCCTACATATGTCCAACTTGGCTCTTCCTGTTTCTAAATTCTATGAAACTTATGTATATGATTTTGGGAGGTAAGGAAGTGCTGGCTCTTTCCTCTCTGCAAAATGGACTACTTGAATTGCCTGGGAATGCAGTTCCTTTTCTCAGAAGGAGTGGTGAGGGGCAGTGGGGAGGAGAGAAGGTTTGGATCAGTGGTTTCTATATTGTCACGATTTAGATTTTTATTTCATCACATGTTCACAAAGAACATATAAAAACCCAAATAGACTTTGCTTCCACTGTATTCTGTAAGGGCTGCTGATTGCATGGTCTACTTAGTTTTGGGCCAGACAGAATATTGATCAGTTGGGTCTACTGAGTTTAGATATTTTTGTACATCTGACTTGTTTCTTTACATGAAAATTATAAAGAAAACCAGAAATATTAGATAAAAATTACTTCTAGACACAAAATTAAAGTATGTTTCAAATCACTAAACTTATATATGTGAAAGTAAATATACCAAATACAATTGATACCTGTGTAGAACTATAATGTGGTTTTATAATTTACTCTAATACTGCCTCAGCAGGGAATTGGAGAAACTTTCCTAACTGGAGCACGTCATAAAAAATACAGATTTCTGGTCCCAAGGTCTATTGAACAAAATTGCTGGGCAGGGAGCCCAGGAATCTCTATATTTAAAATGCTGCCTGGGTGATTCTGATGATCATCTAAGCTTGACCACCAGTATTAGACTGCTCTGGCTTTTGGCAGAAAAAGAACAACTACTTCAATATCTCTCAGCCTTTTAATCAAAGAAATGTCTCTGAGGTTATTTTTCTACCATATCATATATCACTGTTGGCTGCAGCTGCTTAGGGCTTTGCTGCTTAACCATTTCATGACTCTTGGGTTCTGGTACATTTATGCATAATGATGTGACTTAGGCATTTTACACTTGTGAAGCTTATTTGCAGAAATGCTGTCTGCTCTAAATCAGATGCCACTATAGTGGGAAAACAAATCACAGAAACATGCTTGATCAAATCTCTGAGACATTGCTACAAGTGTTGAATAAGTTTTTGAAGATATGCCAAGTAGCAAATGAGAAAACAGTTGTTGGTTTCAGAAATATTTTGGAAGTGTCTGGTAATTCAAATTTAGCAGGGTAGGTAATTTTACTTATTGAACAAAAGTGATTTATAAATAATCCTGGGAAATTAAGCAGCTGGACTAGCACAGGACTTGCATGTTTCATGATTTTTTAATGATCTCAAAGCCAATTCAAAATAAATCTGAACAACTTAAAATAATTTTATTTACCAGTGAAACTTCACTCATTCAATTTCTGTAAGAACTTCATGTTTGCTTATTTTCTGTGTAAAGTAGATTATCATTCTACTGAAATGTTCTCAATTTTCAATGTAAAAAGGATCACTTATCTGATAGTTATGTATCTGCAGTCTCTCAGTCTCTCACTCAACTAACACATCATCTTATTTTAAACTGAGAGCTGTAGGTCCTCAGATAAATATCAGATTATTTTGAAAGTGGCAAAAACAAAGTTTCTAGAAAGTAAACTGTCATAATTTCTAGCACAAGCAGGCACTTGGAAAATAATTTGGATTGGGATCATTGACCTTTTGAATCCCACGAACTTGTTCAAAGGAAAAGCATAGAAAATCAATCTTGAGCCATTGAGATATCAACATTTAAGGAGTGGGTTTGAGAAGTTGAGGTAGAAGTTTAAAAAGAATTATCAAAAAAAAAAAAAAAAAAAAAAGAGTACTGAGAGGATGATTCCAGAGGCTTCAGGGAACCACAAGAGGGAGAAATAACTTAACTGATTCCTTAGTCTCTGTTCATCCAAGAAGAGGACACAGATAATTTTTAAAAATTAT
>NW_007726259.1:517281-519026 GCF_000696425.1 Galeopterus variegatus | reverse complement strand
CCTTAGTCTCTGTTCATCCAAGAAGAGGACACAGATAATTTTTAAAAATTATTTTTTTTTTTATGACCAGAAAACTTTTATTTTATCCTAATAAAGAGAGATTCTTAGCTGTTGCTTTAAGGACTTCAAACCATACAAAACTTTAACATGTGTCAAAGGGGCTTGAATATAACTGAGTCTAAGATTATAAATTCTTTGAGAGCCGTTATTAGGACTATTTATCATATTTCCCTAGGCCTCTAGGGTTTTCTGTATTTGTTGCACAATGAACATCTGTTGAATGGGTAAACAATGTGGGCAGGAGTGTGCCCCTTTGTGCATTATTGGTGCGAAGTCCTGAGTCATTTTGAAGTAATTTAACATATTTAATATTTCTAACTTGGGTATTTTGACTATAGACTCGAGGTTGATACTTCTTTTCTGGAATATAAAACACGATGCATAGACAGTGAGAATAAACAGGCCCTCAGTATATACAATGCGTTTGTCTTTCTTTGTCCCATTGCTCACCCCTCGTACTACAGACGAGAGGACTTTGCTTTCTTTTTGACATTTAGTCCCTGTGGTCAGAGTTCGTCATCTCTTACTGTGAGTCTTGGAAGATTACGTGGCTAATACCTTTAACTGCTCTTACATTTTACTTTGTAATTGCTGCAGTGAAATGGTTTGTGAGTTCTGATGGGAAATGGTTTAAACCAGTAAATTAGTTTGTTGGAATGCACAATATAATGAACTTCAACAGTGGTCAGTTGTTTAGGGACAGTGTACTGGAAGAAACAATGTATTTGTGTACATAGTTTAGCTCGGTAAGTGTTTAGTTTTTTCTGATAAATTTTCTTTCAGCTGTTTTCATGATATAAACCAGCAAATTGAGTATTTTCTCAATATGTGAAAAACGGACAGAAAATATCTCTTTAATCTTCAGTAAGTGTTAGGTATTTAGCCTTTGCGCTCTGTATTTAGAAATAGGCTCTTCCTTTAGGTCTGAAAAAGATTTTACATTTTTGTCTATTTTAATTGGATATGGGAAAGAGTAACTTGACTAAAGCTTTCGTTTGCCATTTTTTGTCTCTATTTAATTTTTTAAAAATTTTTGTCATTACACAGTGTAAACATTTTTTGTGGCCTTTTACTAATTTCTCCCTAACACCCCCTCCACTCCCTCCACCCGCCCACCTGTAACCTCAGTTCTGTTCTTTCCTTTTGAAAGTTCAAGGAATTATTGTGATTGTTGTATCCTTCATTCATTTTGTTTGTTTATTTTTCAGCTCCCACTTATAAGTGAGGACATGTGGTATTTCTCTTTCTGTACCTGGCTTATTTCATTTAATTTTCTCTAAGTTCATCCATGTTGCTGCAAATGGCAGAATTTCATTACTTTTTATGGCAGAGTAGTTTTCCATGTGTACATATACCACATTTTTCTTATCCAATTATCTGTCAATGGACATTTAGATTGGTTCCACCTCTTGGTTATTGTGAACAAGCTGTGGTAAATATGAGAGTGCAGGTATCCCTGCACATGATGATTTCCATGCCTTTGGGTACATAGTATCTTTTCAATTCCTAGAAGTAAAACATTAAGTAAAATATATTTAAGTCATATAGATATATGTTGATTATATATATATACATATATATATATAGTATTATATATGTAATATAGTTAATATAATAACCATATATATATATATAGTTTTATAGTAGAGGAAATGATTATATTAAGTATGCTAGAGAGAATTCAT
>NW_007726259.1:511645-516839 GCF_000696425.1 Galeopterus variegatus | reverse complement strand
AGTAAAACATTAAGTAAAATATATTTAAGTCATATAGATATATGTTGATTATATATATATATATATATATAGTATTATATATATAATATAGTTAATATAATAACCATATATATATAGTTTTATAGTAGAGGAAATGATTATATTAAGTATGCTAGAGAGAATTCATATTTAAATTTAATATTTGTTATAAACATTTTCAGAGATTATTTTCCTGTTCTCAGAAAATACAAACAAAATAAAAACAGAAAAGATTTATATTTTTTAAATAACAGGACTATACTTCAACAATGATCACAGATGGTTTCTGTTTGTTTGTTTTTCTAAACATTACTGTATTACATAAAGCATAAGGAAATTAAAGAACTGAGAATTCTGTACTGAGAATTTATTGCCTTCCTTTGAAGTTCACATTCCAGAGTAGCTGGAAGGGTTTTGGTAGGCCTCATTTGTCATGAAATTAAAAAGAAACTTCTCAATTAAAAAATAATAGCAGATATTACTTTAAAGAAATATGTGAGCACTCATACATTTTTGATATTATCAACTAAGAAAGGAATGATATAATTTATGATAATGTGACTTCTTCCACTGCATATTTTAACCTCTGACCATTAATTTTTGATCATTTAAAACCACTTTGCCACCACACCTTAAATATTGACTTTGTGCCCATAAATTACATGTTCAAAATCTTAATGGTGAAATCTGATTACTTCTATGAAAGATTTTTGGCCAAAGTTGTGTTTGTTTCAGGATACTATATTTGAGTATATGTAGAATTGTTTGCAAAGCAAATGGATTTATTGTGTCTACAGTGTAGATACATGATCTGTATTACTGGGACAGTCAGTAAGCACTGGTTCCAGAGGCCTTATTCCCATTTGATTAGTGAACTGCATGTGTCCTACTTGAGTGATGCTCTAAGTATTGCAATTCTATGGATTGACAGTGAAGAGGTAGGATATGGGCACAGCCATGATCACAGATTTTTTTTTAATGTGACAGTAAGAAGCAGAATGAACCAAAATATTTATTATCTTTATGTTTCCCTTGCTGGCTATTCTCACCCATATAGGGATATTAATATCATTCATGACAGCGTTTTTTACCCTTGTCAAGTTGTTTTCTGCTTTAAATCTCCATATTGCCCAATTGGTATTTATTTCTTTTAAAGGAAGAATTGAAAACTCAAGCAGAAAGAAATAACCAAAGCAGCAAAATGCTAAATGCTGAATGTTGGATTAAGCTGGTGGAAGTAAAGAAATTTTAATAAGTAAAAGATGGTAGTAAGGCTGCATTTAAACTGCCTTTGCCAGAGAAGCCAAAGGATTGTCTTATACAAAGAATATAAGAAGTAGGTTTAAAAGTATTCAATAGAAATTAAATTGGGAGACACTTTAGACAATTTTAAGTGGTCTCCTGGGGGATATGAGGAAATTAAAGCAATTAAACAATTTGCTGCTGCTGCAGAGTAAAAAACAAGTAGGATCTCCCTTTCTTTCTTTTTCTATTTTTTATAACTTCATGTTGCACTGTGGTTTATGTCCTTCAAGGTTATACTTACAAAAACGGTAGACAGTTTCTCCCTGACAATGCTCTAGTTTGTGCTCTGCCCTCACACGTTCTCCAGCACTATCCCTCACAACTCATCCCCTCCTCCATTCTACACACAGTTACACACAGATTATTTTTGCGTTTCTGAGCGTATACTTGATTCTACTGGTTGTCTATCCAGTAGCCATTACCTCTTTTTCTTCACTAACACTGTCATTGAGTCAGAGTTGCAAAATGCCCAATGCAGAGTCTAAATCACAATTGGTCTAGTCTAATAATGGCAACCTATTTTCCCTCGCCACATGTGTCTCAGTTTTAGCCAAAGAGATGTAAGTAAATTTATACTGATAACTTTTGGGATATATTCTTCTCCCTAACAAAGTTGCAAAAAGAGGAATTTATTGTGCTGATATGTGAGGATATGAAGCCATAGGACCCTTCAACATATTGAAGGTGGAGGAATGGAATGACTTTAAGAGCTTAAGGCTTGGGAATGCCTAGCTCTGGCTAATACTTCACTCAATGCATTTCTCTGCCTTTTATTTAGCAGACACATCGTAAATGTCTGCTGAACTGATTCACACTCTGAATTTCTGTACATCTTGGTATGACAGCCAATTTAAGATTTTCTAAGAATTTTGTTAGAATCATAGCATCATATTCTGAAACTCTCTCTCGTCATTTGTCTGCACTGCATAACTGTTCAGGGAATTTTGCATATAACTTCCTCCCTTCTTATTCATAATTTATTCTAAATTGTATTCTTTTGATTTATTGAAAAGCTAATAATTATTTCCTCCTTCTTATGATTACTCTGTAACTTTAAACTAATCCAATACTCAGTTCTTAATTTTTTTCAGTCTTTCTTTCACTCTTTCTCTCTCTTTTTCTCTTTCCCTCTACAGCCACTGCTTAGTGATCTCAAACAATCTTAGAGCTTTGAACACCATTTATATGCTGAGGACTATCAAATTTATATCAGATCCCTCCCATGACTTCAAGATGCATAATTCCAACTGTTTACTTAGAAATTTGTGTATCAAATTTATAAGTCCAAAAAATGTTTCTACTCTTAACCCACAAACCTGCTTCTTTCACACATTTTCCCAACTCATTTGGTAGCAATTCTTTCAGTTGCATAAATTCAAACTTTGGAGTTATCCTTGACTCCTTTTTTCCTCATATTCTGCAGCAAACTATTTGCAAATCCTGTAGGCTCTATTTACAAGATATATTCTAAATCTAATCGCTTCTTCCCACTTTTACTATCATTATCCAAATTACCATTTTCACTCACTTAGATTGTTGTAATAGTCTCCTAACTGGTCTCCATTACCCACCTCCGCCCGTCATGTTGTCTTCTCAACATAATAGTAAGAGTAATTTTATAAAAATGTAAATCAGATTATGTTAATTCAAAGCCACCCATCAACATGTTCACTTAAGATTCAGAAAATTTTGTGTACAACTTCCTAAATACTTACCTTATTTTACCCTAAACTGATAAAAACTTACCCCCAAATAATTGATAATAAGTTGATAATTTAATTGCTAATAATTGATAATAAATTAGTAATGGATAATGAAAGTCAAAGTCAAAGTCCTTCCAATGGTCTAAAAAGCCCCGGCTATTTACCTGGGTTTCACCTCTAATCTTTGGCCTCTTGCAAACTGCTGTCCAGTTATTCTGGTCTATTCGCTGTTTGTAGAAGACATCAAACAAACTCGTGCCTGAGGAGATTTTACATTCATTTTTCCCTCTTCCTAGAATATTTTCCCCTCATTTATTCACATGGCTCATTACCTCACCATCTCCAGGTCTTCACCTACACATCATCATCCAAAAAAGGGGTCATTCTGATGTTTAAAATGATAACCAATCCCATTGAGAGCTCTTTCTCCCCTTTACTCCTTTACCTTCATAGTGCTTATTACCAGGGCTTCTAAATCTCTCTCTTTTTACTTCTATTTCTCTCTCTCCCCAAACTCACTCCCTTTCTGCATAACCCTCCTCTTTCTCTTCTCCATTTCTATATTCCCAGCCCTTAGAATGATGTTTGACACAAGGTGGGCATTTAATACATACTCATTTAAAGAAAGAATAAATGAAATTTAAGCTTATGATGTTATTTTAAAATTACTTCTAGTATTCACTTTCTACAATGTTGCACACTGAACAAGGGTTTTAGATGTTTAGAAGTATCTCTTTTAAAAAAAGTATCTCTTGATATTCCTCATGATCTTCCTTGTCAAATATATATGATCTTTGTTTTTTTCAGTTCAAACAAGTAACCAGTTTTATTACTGACATGAAATGCTGATACTTTTCCTTGAGGATCTCCTGTTTCTTCATCCTTATAATGTAAACCTCATCCAGCCTTGTGTAAGGTATCTGGTTAATCCACATCCTTGCAAACATTTGGTGGTGTTACTCAATATTTTTAATTTTAGCATGCTTGTGCATATGTATTGGTGTCTCATTATGGTTTTTGTTTGCATTTCCTTGATGATTAATTGCACTGAACACTTTTCATGTGCCTATTGAGCATTTGTTTATCATTCTTTTTGAAGTTTTGTTCAAGTCTGCCTTTAAATTGGAATATACGGTCAATTACATTTAATTCAATTATTGATATGGTCGTTCTACTATTTGATTGTTTTTTACTTATCTTATACTTAAAAAAAATCCTCTGTTCAATTATTGTGCTTTATTTTGAGCTAAGCAAATATGTTTTAGTACTCCATCTTAATTCCACTGTTGGCTTTCTAAGCTATACTTCTCTGTGTGTGTGTGTGCATGTGTGTGAGTGTGTGTGTGTTGCACAGTTCCTCTTGGTTTTCAGTGTGCATCATTGTTTACTACAGCACTTTATATAAAGTATAAGAACCCTTGCAACAGTAGAGCTTCATTTATATGCATCTACATATTTATAATTTCTAGTGTTCTTTTTTCCTTCCTTTATACTGAAATTTTTTATCTGGGGTCAATTTTCTTCAGCCCGAACAATATGATTCTGTTTATTTTTTAAAAATTGAAAAAGTCTCTATTCCACATTCACATTTGAAGGGTACTTTCACTTGATATGAAATTCTGAGTTGACAATTATATTTTATTCATCACTTTTAAGACTATGTATTTTTGTCTTCTATTCTACATTGTTTCTGATTAGAAGTCAGTGGTTATTTCATTGCTCTATTATGCAATGTGTTGTTTTTCTTGGTGCTTTCAATATTTTACCTTGGTAGATGGGTTTCAGCTGTTTGAGTTTGATGTATCTAGATAGGTTTATTTATATTCATTCTGCTTGAGATTTGTTGACTTTTTTGAATCTAAAAATTTATGTTTTTCACCAGCTTATGGCCAATTTGAGCCGTCATTTCTTCAAATACTTTTTCTGTTCCATTCTCACACTTTCTTCTACATCTGAAACATCATTTATATTTATGTTAGACAAATTGCTTTAGTCTCACAGATCTCTGGGCCTTTTTTTATATATTTCTTAATTTTTTGACTTGGATAATCCTTTTTCTTCTGTTGTTTGCAAGCTGTGCTTAAACCCATTCATTTTTTCTTTTCATTTCAGATATTGTACTTTGCAGGTTCATTCACTATGACAATATATTTATTTAAGTCTCTGTG
>NW_007726259.1:509433-511222 GCF_000696425.1 Galeopterus variegatus | reverse complement strand
TTTAAACCCATTCATTTTTTCTTTTCATTTCAGATATTGTACTTTGCAGGTTCATTCACTATGACAATATATTTATTTAAGTCTCTGTGTATGTATAAATATATATGCATTTTGTTTACAAATTCCAATATCTAGGCCTTCTTGTGGTCAGTTTCTGTTGCCTTCCTTTGCTGAATGTTGAGTTAAAGAGTGTTGAGTTTTAGGCATTAATTTACTGGTGAAGCTTGATCTTTTTGAGGCTTTTCAAAAGCTTTGTTAGGGTGAGTCTTTATTTGCCATTATTTTAGGACTAGCAAGGACTTTTCTGGGTGTCAGCTCTGTACTGAGGGTGCTCAGCAGAGACATATCAATCTGCCTGGTCTCCCATGTGTCCTAGCACTGCACAGAATCTCACTTCTCCTTTCAGCCCACAGCTCGCCACAGCTGTTCTTTTCTAGGTCTTACAGAGTCTCACTCACAACATACGCAATTGAGGATTTGGCCAACCACTTAAGGGGATCTCCATGCAGATTTCCAGAGCTTTTTCTCTATTCAGCTTCCTTTTGTCTCGTATCCTACTCTACAACCCCCAGCCAACTCAGCAGCACATATCTCTTTTCTGTGTTTCCTCAGTTTAGGGAGACCAGTGCTCTGCTTGGCCTCTGCCTTCCTGCATTCTGAAAAGTGCCTCCAGGCAGAAAGCCAGGGTTCCTGTGGTACTTACTCCATGTAGTCCCAATCTCTCAAGGATCTTAGTTCTGTGTCCCTTCTGTCCAACTGAAAATAGTTGCTTCATATTTTATTTTAGGAGGGCTAGGCTTGTGCTAATTACTCCTCCATGGCTAGGACCAATGTCAAGTATTTTATTTTTAGTAATTCCACAGAGGCTACAAAGTTCTGAGAAAACACTATTGCCTGTTTCTTAGAATCCAGGCTCTCTCCCTTAATTACTCTTCTCTGTGTGATTTACACTTATGAGACAAAATGTTAAGTTGGTAATGAGAAAACCATCAAGAGCATCTCATGTGCTATTTGAAGATGACATATGGCTTTTCAAAATGAAACATGAGTGACTCACATTTGGCCTATCTGCTATGACACTGATAGGGGATGAATTTCTTCCAAAGCTCATGTGGAAGCTTAAACCCCAATGTGGCAGGGTTGAAACGTGGAGACTTTAAGAAGTGATTGGATTGTGAGGACTATGCTCTCGTGAATGGATTAATCCATTCATTGAGTAATGGGTTAATGGTTTAATGGGTTATTGTGGGTGTAGACTGATGGCTTTAGAAGGAGGGCTCATGAAAACAGTCTTGCCATTCTTGCCCTGTACCTCAGGACTCTGCAGAGAGTCGCCACCAAGAACAAGATGTGCCCTCTGGGCCATAGACTTCTCAGCCTCCAAAACTGTAAAAAATAAATTTCATTTCATTATAAATCACACAGTTTCAGATATTCTGTTATAAGTGACAGAAAATGGATTAATACAGACATAAGGCTTTAGTATATGTTCTTGGAGAATAAATTTTGTCAAGATCATGACTATATTACTATATTTAGGAAGACAATTTTTTCTGGGCCTGACCAGTGGCTTTTTAGGTCATACTAAACAGAGTGGTAGTAAAGTTGGCCAGACAAAAAATGTACATGAACATATATGTAAATATACATGCATGTGTGCCTGGACATATGCATTTGTTTGTATAAATACCTAATAATGATTTTTGTTTCTATTTCTGGTTAGCAAATCTAACTGCACCGTGTTGCTGCCCTTTTCTCTCTTATTTTTGCGTCATAACTTTCTTACCTC
>NW_007726259.1:495790-509189 GCF_000696425.1 Galeopterus variegatus | reverse complement strand
GGTCATACTAAACAGAGTGGTAGTAAAGTTGGCCAGACAAAAAATGTACATGAACATATATATAAATATACATGCATGTGTGCCTGGACATATGTATTTGTTTGTATAAACACCTAATAATGATTTTTGTTTCTATTTCTGGTTAGCAAAACTAACTGCACCGTGTTGCTGCCCTCTTCTCTCTTATTTTTGCGTCATAACTTTCTTACCTCCACTCAGTCACACAACCACTTATTTGAATTTTTGAGATCAAATTTTGTAGCAATATGTACACCTTACACTTTAAAAAATTTAATTTATAACTAATAACAAAATTGGTTTGGGGGCAGGGAATATTGCTTACAAATGTCTGCTTTTTTCCTTTATTTATACCTACTCTATATCACCTAGTAATCTTTCCTCTGCTTTCAACAACTTTCAATAGTGATTTTTCACTTACAAATTATATTTAGACCTAAATCCCATAGGGCAGTTATGCTGGTAAATTATAGCCAGCGTATTCTTGTCCGTTTTATTATTTTTCTAGTTTTGAAAATTTTACTACTTTTTGGCAACATATTATATAGTTAAGAACCATTGCTGTCAGGAAGTATTTTATAAATTCTAACCTAAATTCCTTCTGGGACAGTTTAAATACACACACATATAATCTAAAATCTCATCATTATGAGCATTATTCAGCTTACTTAAGTACTGAATGAGATGGTCTTAAGCAGAACTCTGTCTTCATTCTTTTTGAAAAAGAGATATTAACAAGCATTAAAAGAACTCTGAAGAGAAACACAGTAACTAATTCAATGAAATCTATCATATTTAAAAATCCTCTCAATCTGGAATTCAAAGCATTTTTTTTTATTATTAAACTTAATTCCTTAAAAACAGAAAATGATGAAAACTTAGGCTCCAGAGGCTGACTGCCACAGTTTGAACTGTAGCTCTGTAAATTACTATAGGACCTTGGTCAAGTTACTTACCCTCTCTGTGCCTCATTTTCTTAATTTTTGAAATGGGGATGATAATGTACCCATCTCCTCAGATTGCTCTGAAGATGAAACTCGATAATAAATGTAAAATAAATTTAGAAAAATGCCTGTAACTTCATAAACATGTAAAACCTTGAAATTACTATTGAAAAGTATGGATAATTTATTTTTATACAAATTTTAATAACTATATTATTTACTGAAATATCCTAAATATACTATTAGGTATTTTTATATCCTCAGGTAATTTTAGGCATGTTTCTAGCTTCCAAAATAGTTTTTTATTTATAAAACAAGAAGCTGAGCATTTTATATATTACATAATCCTTATAATGTTATATATCATCACTTTTTGCAGAATTCATGGAGTTTAAAAATATGTTTGGTTTCCTCTTTTGGTAATGATGAAATAGTTGTTTTAGGGCAGTGGTTCTCTACAGAGATAATTTTGCTCCCTAGGAGACATTTGGCAATATCTAGACACATTTTTGGTTGTCACAGCTGGGGCAGTGATCCTAGACCCAGTAGGTGGAGATGAGGCCTGCTGCTCCACATTCCACAGTGCACAGCACAGCCCCCATAACACGGAATTATCTGGTCCAAAATGTTAACAGTGCCGATGTTGAGAAATGCCATTTTAGATGAAATCTCCCAAAGAGGAAAGGCTGCACAAATGTTTAAAAAATATATTTGAAAAATCAGAAAGCTATCTAGACAGGGAGAATTTTCTGGATCAATATCGTACAGAGGGGAAACACAGTGGATAGTCATGATGACATCATCATGCATCAAAGAGCCTTGGGAAAACTCTACTATAAACTCCTAAGATAATTACGCAAAATGTCTTAGTGTTGTGTAAGAAGTTTTGATCTCACAGATCTCCTGTGGTCTTCCGACCACACTTTGATTTTTTTTTTTTTTTTGTCAGCTGACCAGCACAGGGACCTTGGTGTTATCAGCATCACGTTCTAACCAGCTAATTGGCCAGCCATACTAGACCACACTTTGAGAATTGCTGCCCTAAAGGAATCTTTTTAAAGCCATAGGTTGATTTTGTAAGGGTTGGTCTCAATAAACTAGATAATACAATCTACAAGTCTAGTAACCAGGCTTGTCTAATATGAATTTGGGAGGAAAGGACATAATCTGGCCCAATATTCTAAACTGTGATGGTACCATTCTCAATGAAACTTCTACTCCTTCCTCAGAATATTGTATGTGACATTGACCAACTGATGTATGAATGACAGGGTGCCAGAATCAAAAATCCATATAATAAATATTGGTTGGGCTTAATTTTACATTAAGTGAAAATAAACATAAATACAACAACAACAACAGATGTTGCTTTGCCTCACACGGGGTGACAGAGATGCAAAAGGATTACACAAAGCCCATTTCTTCTGAGCATTGAGATACCCTGAAGGGGTTAATTTCCTGGAACCCTCAAGAGAGAGGCATTCCTTCTTTGGGAAATTAACCCTGAACTGGGGTTTTGTCTCAGTATACAGAAAAGGAACATAGGTGGAGTTATGGCTAAGTATAGTTTAACAACAGAGGCTGGTAACATCAGTGAAATAACAAAGTGACATTCCATAATGCAATTTGCAAAAGGTTAAGTCAATCCACCAACAAAAGCTTGTTCTTAGCAAACATTTTCTTTCCCTACAGCAATTTCCTTACTATGTTTACATAACAATCAAGTAAGGTTAACCTGCACCAAGGACATCTACACTTTGAGCCAGCAATTTTGCTGTGTTACAATTCTATATCTACAACAGAGACTTTAGCCTGGAGAAAGTTTCCTGCCTTTTGAAAGGTTAATATTGTAATTTTAAAAGGTTAGGTTATACCTGAAACTACAGGGCTTTGGAAACTAAGCCCTGTGAAATACATTTGCTTTATAAATGTTAGTATACGCCACAAAAAACTCTGATGTCAGGAGTCCCTGTTCAGTTTAAGACAAGGGTTGGCAAACTACCCTGTAGGACAAACCTAGCTGATGCCAGCCTTTCTGTGGCCCACGCATGCCCTTGAGCAGACTTGCACTGTGAGCCACTGCAGCCAAGCAGGGCTTCCTTCTCCACACATTTCTGCTCCGCTGTCAGCACTTGCTTCCCTGCCTGTTGCTGTGGGTTGTTACTGCCCATGGCCTGTGCTCGTCACCACTTAAAAGTTGAAGACTTTGCTCTTGGCTAAAGCTACCAGTCTGGGAATTGGTAGCTCGGTGAGTTTCCTCCCCTCCAGACAGCTACCCAAGTGGAGATGGCTGGGTTCTCTATGGAAAAACAAAGGTCCACAGAGATCTGAATTTCTGTGGGGCCAAGAATAAAACTGACTGTGGTGCCCCTCCTCCCACTGGCCCTGTCCACCAGGCCTCTGCCCTTGGGCTGGTCATTTGCCATCTGGAGAATGTCTCTTCCATATGGCAGCTGGGCACAAGGTGTGCCCACCACCCAGGATGGCCCTCCCCCAAAACTGGAATTCAGAGAGAGCCAAGGAAAAATCATCCTGGTAAATGCCATAGGTTTCTGAATTTTATAAGGTTACATCCTAGGATTAAATGTAAGCAGAAACTATACCTGTATACCTGTGAAGCCCAGTTTTAAATTCCTATCTATCTCTAGTCTGCAAGGTAGAACATTAATATAAATTTCTGGAGGGAAGAACATTTTCCAAGGCCTCAAAAATGTCTCTATAATTTTTAAATATACTAGCTAGTACTCTGTCAAAAATAAGCAGGAGTTTAGAAAATTAGATGATTAAAAATCAAGAAGAGGAAAAATTACAATAGAAACAGATCTACAGAAAATCCAGATAGTTAAATAATCAGGTGAATTGTTAAAATAATTGTAAGTGAACTATATAAGGAATTAAAGACAAGTTTGACAACTTTGAAAGAAAACTAATAACTTTTAAAAAGAATATAAAAAAACTATATAATATAATAAAACAAAGATATAATAAAAATATTAGAACTAAGAGTATATATAAGAACTAAAAATATAACTAAAATAAAGAATTCAAGGAGGAGTTAACACTAGATTTCATTGTGTCTGTGATTTCTAGGTCTGTTTCTATTGATGGATTTATCTCCTGGTTAAAGACATAATTTTTTTGCCTTTTTATAGTTCTAGAAATTTTAATTTTATACTGAACATTATGAACCTTATGTTGTCAAGCATATAGATTTTGTTGTTTTGTTAATGATATTGTGGTTATTGTTTCTGCTAGCAGTTAATTTACCTGCATATCAGTTGTTCCTTTTAAGGGTTTTTTAAAGCTTCTATAGGGAGGATCTAAAATAACCTTTAATTTGGTACTATATTAGATTTACACATAAGGTGTGGCCCTTATGGAGTCTTTCCTAAGCACTCTAAGTGTTCAACAGATCTCCGTACCCCTTTGAGCATTTTTTCAGAGCCCTTTGCAAGCTCTAGTAGTTATTCTTCCTCCAGTATTTGTTCTTTGTTTAGCCACTTGGGAGTCTTGTTCTGCTGAAGTATAGCTTTTTAAATATTCAGCCCCAAACTCAAGCAAACTGTCTATGCAGATCTATGGAAGTCTTACACTACACAACTCCTTTCCTGCCTCAATCACTCCAACCATCTCATTAGCCTCTTTCTCCTCAGTTCGGTGAGACTGCTGTGCTCTACTGAGAACCCTCACCACCACCACATCGGGAAAGTGTCTCCAGGCAGAATGCCAAAGCAATCACAGAGCTCAAGGATCTCTCGAGGATCTCAGTTCTGTGCTGTCAGTTGTACAACCTCTGAAGCAAGTTATTACATATATTTTGCTCAGTTTTACGGTTATTTATGGCAGAAGAATTTGTTTGGTGCCATTTACCCCATCATGGTCAGAAGTGGAAGTATATATTATTAGTGTTNACCACATCGGGAAAGTGTCTCCAGGCAGAATGCCAAAGCAATCACAGAGCTCAAGGATCTCTTGAGGATCTCAGTTCTGTGCTGTCAGTTGTACAACCTCTGAAGCAAGTTATTACATATATTTTGCTCAGTTTTACGGTTATTTATGGCAGGAGAATTTGTTTGGTGCCATTTACCCCATCATGGTCAGAAGTGGAAGTATATATTATTAGTGTCTTTATCAATATTTTTTCTCTCATTTTGCTTTTATACATACTCATATGAAAATAACAGTGTAGTTTAAAAGTTTGTAAGAGGCATTCAGTTTTAGCCTTGATAACTCATGTAGTTCATCTTCCTATTGACATTCACAAGTGATTGTGTGTATGTGTGTGTGTATGTTTATTTAACTAAAGGCTGAAATGACAACATTGAGAGCTTCACATATTTCTCTACTTACTCGGAAGTATAGAGCTATTCCCACAGGAAGTAACCTCTTGTGAGAGCAGAAGGCCCCACTCTCTGCTTTGCATCCCTTAACTCCATCTTTCTGGGCAGTCATCAGACAGTCAAGTCCTTATGTGTGTGTCTGTAAGTAATATTGCTGCCAGTCCATGCAAGTGAAAACTGTTTGTAAGGTTGTTTGCCTTGGTCATTATGATATTATGCTCCTAAATTTTAATTATTTGTGGGATTTTTTTTTACCATAATCTAACCTACAAACAAAAAAGCAATAAATGTAGCACAAATTTCATAATCATTCGTTTTATTTGTTTTTCATTCTCCAAAGGTATTTTTTCTGTTACATAAAGAACATTCATGGCAGAAATAATTCCTTATGTGTCCTTCATCTTTCTCATTATTTTTTAAACCAGCAGAATTAGAACTTGAATAAAAAGAATGAAGCTACAAATTAAAGTGGAGGTTAAAAGATAAAAGAAAGAAATTTTTAATTAACATTTTAAAAAAATAAAGAGTGATGCTTACTAATGTTCCAATACCAAAGTAATATAATAGCATTACCAGAATTAATCTATTCCCTGAATCCTAATATTTCTTTTGGATGATATATGGACTTTTTCACAAAAGTAAAATGCCATTTACTAAGAGGAATACTAATTTAGGAATGTGGTTCACTCATTCTAGACAGCCAGGGAATGGTAAGAAACCTCCCTTGGCTTTATACAATGAGCTATTGCCTTGGAGTCTCTTCCCCTTAACACCTGACAGACCTGAAGCAAATCGCTTCATCCCTCTAAGTCTCTGTTTCCTCATCTGTACAATGGGAGATAATAAAGTACTACATCATAAGATTATTGGAAGATTTTCTTATATTTAATCTTTATTATACCTAATGGGAAAGTCACTTAAAAGTCATATGTTTTTAAGGTTGTCAAAATTTCTATTTTTTCCTATTCCACTTGTTAATCTTGAGCTTCTTCCTGTATTCTCAGTGCTTGGGTGATAGAGCTTCTTATGAAGATGCCGAGATGGGCTACTGTTAGTCTTCTGGCATATATTTGAGGCACCCATGTTCTCCTGAGTGCTCTACTGACTGCATCCCGCCCTGCTCCCGGCTGTGTCCCACCCTGCTGTAATGGCTAAATGGCCCTGGAACTTTTCCCACCTAAACGGAAGTTGTGACCATGTAAGGTCACCCCGTTATCCCAGTGTAAAACACCAGAAGTATAACAATATAAAAGAGGCAGCTTCACTGCATTTGGGGCTCAGCCTTTGTGACACAAGTCTGCTGAGCTGCTGCTGGCATCAATAGACTCTGCTTCCTGTTCCTCAGGCCTTGATGTCCTGCCTCTCCTTGAGAGTTCACTGTAACATGGCTGTAACATTTCTTGGGGGCTTATCTGGGATGGCAGAGATGGCAGCTTGACCGCTTCACCTGACTCTCAGTCTTGGCCCCCAGGACACACAATGACATGGACCACACTCGGGCACCAATGGAGAGTTCTCTGTGAGTAGGAAAGACCTCACCAGATGGACATGGAGGTCAAACCCTGAGCACAGTGGAACCCAAAGAGGTGCAAAAACCAGACCAGGGGAGCTCTGCCCATCAGACTAGGTAAGGACCCATGTCCCACTTGGTTCCTACTCCCGTGAGAGTAGAAAGGAAGCCTGATCACCTCCCAAAGGTGGGTATGTCTTAGTACTCCATTTCATGGAGGGAACCACATTCCCCGGTCAGATCAGGATTTTGGTAATTTTTGGGTGGTGAATGAATGTATGTGTGTGTGTGTGTCGCTGAGATGTATCCTAGATATGAAGTGAGTGCAGAGTCCTGATCTCTGGTTTCATGGCAAACCTTATATGGCTAAGGGTGACTCTCACAAGAGAGGTTCCAATGGGGATTTATACTGTCTCACCAAAGCCAAGAGGTACCTGAAAAATCACTGTGAGTTGAGCAGCTGGAGATGGAAGAAGCGATTGGAATAGAGTGTTTGTTGTGACACCAATCACAGGTGGAAAACCTGGGAGGAACACCTAGCTTGGGAAGACTCAGTTCATTCTCTACCCTCCTGGTTAAAGACCATATGGATGATGGGTATCAGATAGAAATGAGGGAATTGGACAAAAGATAACCCTTGCTACACCATAGCAAGGAATTTGGCCACATTGTATCCATGCCCTTGGACTTTGTGGAAGGTGGGACTTAAGAGCTGTGAAACTTCTAACAGCCTATGGTGGGAAAGGCTTGATGTAAAACCAGAATTTAAAAGTGAAGCAGAGCATAAAGATTTGGAAAATTTGCAGCCTGGCCATGTGGTAGAGAAGCAGAGAGCAGAGAAAAAATGCAAGGGTGAAGCAAATAAACTGGTTGCTAAAGACATTAGCTTGGTGGTGAGGTAGCCAGATGCTAATAGCTGGAACAATGGGAGACAAGCTCTGAAGGCATTTCAGAAGTCTGGAAGGGTGCCCCTCTCTTCACAGACCCTGAGGCCTAGAAGGACTGAGTTGTCTCAGAGGACAGACCTGGACTGCAGCTGCCTTCAGGAACCTGCTCCCTGCATTCCAGCTGCTCTGGACCAGCCCTGCCTCAAGCAGCCCCAAGTGTGGTTTGTACAGCAGCTTTGGATAATGGAAGCATGAAACCTCAATGGTGTCCTCGTGGTGTTAAGTCTGCATGCCAGCAGGACATGAGAGTAGTGGAGGAGTAGCAGCCTCCACCTAGATTTGAAAGGATGTATAGAAAAGCCTGGGGGCCCAGGCAGAGACCTGCTGCAGGGGTGGAGCCACCACAGAGGCCATCTTCTAGAACAATGCTGAGTAGAAAAGTGTTGGAGCCCCCACAGAGAGTCCCCACCAGGGAAATGTCTAGTAGAGCCAAGGCAGTGGGGCTGCCGCCAGGACCCCAGATCTGTAAGGCCACTGGCAGTGTGCAATACCCACTTGGAAAAGCCACAGGCAACAGCACAGCCCACTGGGCTGCACCTGGCAGAGCTGTGGGAGTGAGGGTGCCCCCAGATGCCTCATTGTGCCCAGGATGCTGGACTTGCAGTCGAAGAAGATTGTTTTGGAACTTTAAGATTTAAAGTCTGTGCTGCTGGGTTACAGACTTGTTTGGGGCCTGTTACACTTTTCTTTTGGCCTATTCCTCCCTTTTGGAATAGGAATGTGTACCCAATGTCTGTTCCACCAGTGTATCTTGGCAGTAGATAAATTTTGGTCTCAGATGAAACTTTGGACTTTGGACTTTTAAGTTGGTGTTGGAGCAAGCTAAGACTTTTGGGACTGTTGGGATAGAATGATTGTATTTTGTATGTGAGAGTGACATGAATTTTGGGAGGCCAGGGGCAGAATGATGGAGTTTGGATGTATTGTCCCCCCAGAACTCATGTGGAAATCTGATCCCCAATGTGACAGTGTTGGAAGCTGTTTGAGTCATGGGGGTGGATCCCTCATGAATGGATTAATGCTCTCCCTGGGGGAGGGGGCACCTGAGTGATATCTTGCTCTATTAGTTCCCATGAGAGCTCGTTGTTTAAAAGACCCTGGCACCTCCCCTCTCTCTCTCACTTCCTCTCTCTCCATGTAATCTGCTTGTACCCACCAGCTACTGGCCACTTTCCACCCTGAGTTGAAGCAGCCCGAGGGCCACACCAGATGCAGCCGTCCCAGAATCTCAAAGTAGCTGAGGTCACTCTGTGGATACATCACAGCAAACTCAAACCAGCCATGACTGCTTGGAACTACATTACCCAGACCTGCTTTGGAGACTCCAGATGACATCAGCCCTGCTCTAGTCTCTCCAGGGGCTGACTAGTATATGCATGGCGGAAGCCTGAGGATCTCCAATGAAAAATTATGCCTCTGCAGAAATATCTGGACTTTGCTTTTTGGGAATGGTGATACTTTTCTTTGTTTTGCTTTTCTGTTGCATGTATCACATTATCTCTTTCCCCTGTTAACAAGCTATAATAATGATGCTGTATGACTGGGCCATGTCTGGCCACAGTCAAAGCATCAAAGTGGGGAATGAGGCACCCGTGTTCTCCTGAGTGCACCCTGCCCTGCTCCCAGCTGTGTCCTGCCCTGCTGTAATGGCTAAACAGGCCCAGAACTTTTGCTGCCGAAATGGAAGTTATGACCATATAAGGTCACCCCTTTACCCCAGTGTAAAAAACCAGAAGTATAACAATATAAAAGAGGCAGCCCCACTGCATTCAGGGCTCAGCCTTTGTGACAGAAGCCACTGAGCTGCTGCTGGCATCAATAAACTCTGCTTCCTGCTGCAAGCCTCGGTGTCCTGCCTCTCCTTGAGAGTTTGCTGTAACACGGCTGTAACACACTGTGACATATTTACAGTGTGATTTTACTCACTCCCTAACACTTTAAATATTTTCTCTAATTAATTCCTCTACTGAGTTTTTGATTAGGACTATATTTATTGCTATGTCAAATCATTTCAGAATTTAATGGCTTAAAATTACCACAGTCATTATTTCCCATAATATTGCAAATGAAGTATTGGAACAGGGCTCAGGTGAGGGACTGGGGTATTAGACATCTGTATGGTGTCTCATTGCTCTGCCATGTGGCCTCTCCCTCTCCACCATGGTCTAGACTGGAATTCTCTAGAGCATAGGTGGGCTCCAAAGAGAGAATTCCAGGAGAACATGCCTCAGTGTTCAAGTAATTATCAACCCTCTTCTTGCATTATGCTTGCTACTATACCACTGGCCAGTGCAAGTCAGGGTCAAGCTCAGAATCAATGTCTGGAGTGGCTTTTGTGCATAAATAGCAGGAGACATGGTTCATTGGGGGCTACCAATGAAATAGTCTACCACAGTGACTGTGATGGGAATTAATTAGTGTGAAGGTTAGTTTTTATAAATACACCTTCTAATGTATTTCAGTAACTCTGAAATTACCACCCAAAGACAGTAATTTGGAGAAGGGTCCAAAGACAGCAGTTTTAGAAACATTGATGCAATTCACTGTACTCATTAGAACACATGTCACAACATTTGAGGAAATACATTTATCATGGAAAAAATGAATCAAAATTAATAGAAAACTATCTTTCTCCATCCTTAAAGACATTGAGATAACCTAGAAAGAACCCCAGCCAGAAAATTTTAGTATTAGCATTAAATAGTTTATGGGAAAGTATTTCTTTTCTGGGCTTCAGTTTTCTTTTCTGTAAAGTTAGAAATTTGGTCTGATGGTCACAACAAATACTTCCAGCTCTGTATTTTTTATGTGTTCCTTGGTAGAAATACCTAAAGTGCTTTGAAAAAGTTTTAGAGTCTTCATCAAGCAATAGTATTGGGAAACAATACTTGCTGATTTTCTTTTGCTTTTCTGCCAAATGCTGGCAAGGATGTAGAGAAAAGGGAACACTCCTACACTGTTGGTGGGACTGTACATTAGTGCAGCCATTATGGAAGACAGTATGGAGGTTTCTCAAGCAACTACAGATAGAACTTCCGTATATCCAGAAATCCCACTTCTGGGTGTATACCCAAAGGAATAGAAATCATCATGTCAAGGGGATATCTGTACTCTCATGTATATTGCAACTCTATTTAAAATATCCAAGGTATGAAAGCAGCCTAAATGTCCATCCATGGATGACTGGATAAGGAGATTGTAGTATATATACACAACAGAATACTCCTCAGCCATAAAAAGAATGAAATTCTGCTGTTTGCAGCAACATGGATGAGCTTGGAGAAAATTATGTTAAGTGAAATAAGCCAGGCACAGAAAGAGAAATACTGCATGTCCTCACCTATAAGTGGGAGCTAAGAAACAAAGACAGACAGACCATAATAAAACATTGAACTTTCAGAAGGACAGAACAGACCTATAGTTACTATAGGTGGGAAAGGGAGAGTGTTCGGTGGGTTAGGGAGTAATTGGGCAAGGGACACAAAGAATAATTATGATTTGAAATGATGAACATGCTAATAATATTGATTTGATCATCATATACTGTAGACAAATGATGATTGTCAACCCTGTACCCCCAAAATACATATAATCAAAAATAAATAAATAAGTACATTTGTTAGAAAAAGAGAAATGAACAAATTGTGTAAGGATGGCTCTGAAACCAAGGTAGACTCATTAGACAATTATGATTGATAAGGATGCCTTCATTATTTAGAACAAATTCAATAAAATATAAAAATTAAATCCAAACTCATACTGTATGAGGTCCTAATAAAGGTATAAATAGCACAGGCCCTAATAAATGTATACCTTGATAACATTCCAAGATGTGCATTCAGTTCCATTAACGTGATCTGTTTATATTTTTAAGATTTTTAAAGACAAGCAGTACAAAACAGTGAACAGTTTCTCAAGATGAGTAATTCAGAGACCAATAGCTTCATGGCCAATAGCCTAATTATGCCTTGACAGGGCTGTGTTATCTATTGGCCCCTACAGTCACAGTTTCTGAGGCCTACCAGCTTTTCAAGAACCTGTTAAAACATTGGAGACCTAAAAATTACTGGCTCTAAAATATAGAAAGAAAATTGCACATTCAAAATGGATTAATAATAAAAGATTCACAGAAAATAGTGGCTTCATCTAGTTGGTTTCAATACACTTCACTTTTAGATGGTTATATAGAAACAATATTTAGTGAGAGTGTGAATACATTTTGATGTTTCATATGATGGGGGGGGGTAGGGCATAAAAATAATTGCCTGGAACCTGAGAAGTTCTTAAAATTTTCTTTCCCTTCCTCTGTTTCTTTCTTTCTCTCTGTCCTTTTCCTTCCTCTATTTACCACCCTTACTTACATCCTCCTTCTTTGTGCTTTTCTTTTACTTCTTGCACATCACTTCCCAATTTAAGTAAGGCAATCCCATGCATTGTAAGATGGATGGCAAGGCCTTTTTCACTCATGAAAAATAAAATCATTCCAAATTCCTTTGAGCTTTAAAAAATAAATTTCAAAGCCAGTTTTTGAATGTTATACTTTCATTAGGGACTCATTTTATCCAAGTTCCTTTCTGTAACTTTTCTCTTATTGGATCAGGTATTTTATTAGCGAGCACTTGAGTAAGTGGTGCTGTTGCTTTCTTAATGATAGCTACCTATCATTTGGAGTTTTGGAAATATTTTCAGGATAATTACGATTTTTAAAGCAGAAACACTATCCCATTTGCAAAACCACTGAAAACTTTTGGGAATGACAAAGAAAGCATGTTCTCATATTCTGCTGAGAAGGTGATGCAGAGATTTAGTTTACAGTTTTGTTTTTAAACATGCAAATGAGGAGAAATCGAAGACTTATTTTTTTAAGAATAAATAGTCTGATAAGGGTAACCAGTTGAATAAGGGTAACCATGAAAAGAACTTTTTAGGGAGAGCTTTTATTTTAAGATTCCATGAGAAACAAACTAGGTTTAACCATGGAAACTGAGTTCAAACTGCTCTAAGAGTGACAATTTCTGTTTTCTCTTAAATGATTTCCATACTATGAGAAAAAATTCTTTTAGATTTGTCATAATTTATTGATAGTTAAATGTAGTTAAGGACAATATTATGCAAATTTTGAATAATGTAAAATTTCTCATAACGCCAATACTTTCTGAATCATTTACTGTAGATGTCATTCAAGGTCATTGACAAATCTTTATTTTTTTAATGATAGATGGGGTATCTTCATTTGAAATGCTGTTAAGATGGATCATCTCTAATAACATACACGCTTTAATTAAATCATATGCTCAGTGAACATGCTATAAAATAATCTTCAGTTTAAAGCTTGGTGTTGCAATCACTGTATTAAATGAAATCTAATTCATTTAAATTTAAATATTCATTGCATTTGCACAGTTTGCTCACAACCTCTAAGCAGAGGAGAGTATGGTCTAAAAACTCATTAATAAATTGTAGCCTTCTGACTGCATCCAGTTAGACCATGATTGTCTAATTTCGGAGATAAATGGACTTCTCTGGAGGTATTGTTAATTCTTTAAGAATTAAAAGATAAATGTTATATATAGTAAGTCGAGTAGACCTAAACTGAGATCTCTTTAAGTATATGGAAATAGGCTGTTAACCTTTATAATA
>NW_007726259.1:485003-494180 GCF_000696425.1 Galeopterus variegatus | reverse complement strand
ATGTCAATAATGTTATAAATTAAATAAAATGCTATTCAACATGAGAATCAGTGTTGTCAACGAGGAGACACATGTCATAATGTGTACAAAATATTTGGCAGTAATGTGTATAGTGAATGAAACATTATAGACACTCAATAAATATGAGTTTTTTTTGTATAGTTAACAATATAGAATAATAATATTATATTAATCTTAAAATGAAAAATGAATAATAAAAGACCAAGAATACATGATTGCTGGATTTATTTCCCTCCTTGATTTAGCCCTTTCACAAAAGAATTAAAACTTAAATTTACTAGATGTCATAGTTTACTTGCTGTTACTTATAACAGAATACCTGAAGCTGGGTAATTTACAAAGAAAAGGAATTTATTTCTGACGTGGCTCAGGGTATCACATGGAAAGAGGAGCTGAGTGTGCTAGCGTGCTTGCTCAGGTCTTTCCTTCTCCTCTTATAAAGCCACTAGTGCCCCTCCTATGATAACCCATTAATCCATTAATCCATGAATGAATTAATCCATTCATGAGGGCAGATCCCTGATGACCCAATCACCTCTCAAAGGTCCCACCTCTCAATGCTACCACTTTGAGAATTAAGTTTCAACATGAGTTTTGGATGGGACATTCAAACCATAGCACTAGGGGAAAAAATTGACACGGACAATTGAAAGTAAGCTTTTTCTGTTAATCTGATTTATTTGAATGTAAACCTCCTACTTAGAAATCTGTTAACTCTGCTGTATCAACCAATGAAAGGTGAAATACTCCATCTCCACGTCTCATTCTCTCTTTCCCTCACTGTGCCTCACCCCCTACACATTCTTCCTGGGAATTTGGGTAAGCATAATTCCTTTTTAAAAAATGAGTATTATGTTAACTGAAATAGATTTACAGACTTGTGAATTATACCCTTTTTTTAGTTTTGTAAAAATTATTGAAATTATGTTTTCAAGAAAGAGAACATTAATTTATTAATTCACCAAGAATTTATTTGTGTACTTATTATGTGCCAGGTATGTGTTAGGAAAAGAGTTGCCTAGCAATCCAAATGGAACTCAAATCCAAAGTAATTCATAGCCATGTTGGGTTCTTTTCAGGTAGAGAAATAAATGAGACGCCTTTTTAACTGCTTTAAGGGTTAACTGACTCTGAAGGAAAAATAGCAGCAATGTATTGTGTATTTATTGCCCATATAAAAGTAAGATATATGACAACAATAGCACAAAGGATGAGAAAGAGAAATTAAAAATATATTGCAAGGTTTTTACACNGACAACAATAGCACAAAGGATGAGAAAGAGAAATTAAAAATATATTGCAAGGTTTTTACACCATATGTAAAATGGTATAATATTCAAAGGTAGACTGTAATTAACTAAAAATGTATATCATGAGCTATACAGCAACATGCAAACACAATTTTTAAATTAATATTTATAGTAAGTTAATAATGGAATAAAATTTAATCTTAAAAATGCTCAATTAATTCAAAAGAAGGCATAAAATGAAGAAAAAACAAATAAAAAGCAGGTAACAGCTAATATGATGGTAAATTTTAATCAACTATATTAATATTCACGTTAAGTACATAGGATCTAAACATTCCAATTTAAAGATAGAGAATGTTAAACTGAATCTTAAAAAATAAAACATGAACTAATTATATGTTGCCTACAGGAGATCTACTTTTAAATATAAAGACATAAATAATTTAAAGGTAAAAGGGTGAAAAAAGATATACCATTGCATGCACAAATTAAAATATAGCTGAGGTAACTATATTTATATCAGACATTGTAGCTATCAGAACAAGGAATATTACTAGAGATAAAGAGAGACATTACATTATGATAAAGGGGTTCAATGCTTTAAGAAGATAATAATTCTAAACATGTATGCACCAGAGTTTCAAAATATATGGAACAAAACACGAGTAAATAAATAAAATGAATGAGATACTTCTGAGCAGTAAAAGGGAACTATTAATACAAAAACCCCAACAAAACACAACATGAATAAATGAAGAAATAATTTAGCTAAGTGAAAAAGGCCAAAAAAAAAAAAAAAAAGAAAAGAATAAGTACCATCTACTGTCTGCTTCTGTTTACATGAACTTTTAAAAATGCAAACAACAAAAATTCTAGGAAATGCAAACTAATTTATTATGACATTATACACATCATTGTTTTCCTGATATGGGAAAGATAAGAGAGGCATATGAGGGACGATTATACTGGAACATGAGGAATGTTTGGGGGTGATGGATTTGTTCATTTTCTTGACTGTAGTGATGGTTTCATGATTGCTTATGTTAAAACTTATTGTACTCTGTAAAATTGTGCAATTTATTGCATATTAATTATTCTCCAAAAAGTTAAAAAAATCATGTAAAAAGTTACGTAATCTTTTCTCAATGTTTCATGTAAAACTAAGTTGTAAATACACCAAGAGAGAGGACATTAAAAAATCTAAGTGATTGACAGCCTGGTGATTCAANTCAAAGGTCCCACCTCTCAATGCTACCACTTTGAGAATTAAGTTTCAACATGAGTTTTGGAAGGGACATTCAAACCATAGCACTAGGGGAAAAAATTGACACAGACAATTGAAAGTAAGCTTTTTCTGTTAATCTGATTTATTTGAATGTTAACCTCCTACTTATAAATCTGTTAACTCTGCTGTATCAACCAATGAAAGGTGAAATACTCCATCTCCACGTCTCATTCTCTCTTTCCCTCTCTGTGCCTCACCCCCTACACATCCTTCCTGGGAATTTGGGTAAGCATAATTCCTTTTTAAAAAATGAGTATTATGTTAACTGAAATAGATTTACAGACTTGTGAATTATACCTTTTTTTTAGTTTTGTAAAAATTATTGAAATTATGTTTTCAAGAAAGAGAACATTAATTTATTAATTCACCAAGAATTTGTGTACTTATATGTGCCAGGTATGTGTTAGGAAAAGAGTTGCCTAGCAATCCAAATGGAACTCAAATCCAAAGTAATTCATAGCCATGTTGGGTTCTTTTCAGGTAGAGAAATAAATGAGATGCCTTTTTAACTGCTTTAAGGGTTAACTGACTCTGAAGGAAAAATAGCAGCAATGTATTGTGTATTTATTGCCCATATAAAAGTAAGATATACGACAACAATAGCACAAAGGATGAGAAAGAGAAATTAAAAATATATTGCAAGGTTTTTACACCATATGTAAAATGGTATAATATTCAAAGGTAGACTGTAATTAACTAAAAATGTATATCATGAGCTATACAGCAACATGCAAACACAATTTTTAAATTAATATTTATAGTAAGTTAATAATGGAATAAAATTTAATCTTAAAAATGCTCAATTAATTCAAAAGAAGGCATAAAATGAAGAAAAAACAAATAAAAAGCAGGTAACAGCTAATATGATGGTAAATTTTAATCAACTATATTAATATTCACGTTAAGTACATAGGATCTAAACATTCCAATTTAAAGATAGAGAATGTTAAACTGAATCTTAAAAAATAAAACATGAACTAATTATATGTTGCCTACAGGAGATCTACTTTTAAATATAAAGACATAAATAATTTAAAGGTAAAAGGGTGAAAAAAGATATACCATTGCATGCACAAATTAAAATATAGCTGAGGTAACTATATTTATATCAGACATTGTAGCTATCAGAACAAGGAATATTACCAGAGATAAAGAGAGACATTACATTATGATAAAGGGGTTCAATGCTTTAAGAAGATAATAATTCTAAACATGTATGCACCAGAGTTTCAAAATATATGGAACAAAACACGAGTAAATAAATAAAATGAATGAGATACTTCTGAGCAGTAAAAGGGAACTATTAATACAAAAACCCCAACAAAACACAACATGAATAAATGAAGAAATAATTTAGCTAAGATTTTCTTGACTGTAGTGATGGTTTCATGATTGCTTATGTTAAAACTTATTGTACTCTGTAAAATTGTGCAATTTATTGCATATTAATTATTCTCCAAAAAGTTAAAAAAATCATGTAAAAAGTTACGTAATCTTTTCTCAATGTTTCATGTAAAACTAAGTTGTAAATACACCAAGAGAGAGGACATTAAAAAATCTAAGTGATTGACAGCCTGGTGATTCAATTTTATTACTGGGTTCGTTTATTTTTTGTTTTTTTAATTTAATTTATTTTTTATTGGATCATAGTTGATTGTACATATCTGTAGAGTGCAGTACTGAATATAAATACCTGTGTGCCATATGTGATATTCAAATCAGGATAATTAGTATATTCTTCTTTATACAATGTAATTGATTTTCATGGCTCTTTACCAGTTCCTACCTTTTCTCCTCCCGTCTCCCCTTCCCACATCTGGTAACCTCAGTTCTGTTTTCTTCTCTTAAAAGATCCATGTATTATTGGGATTGTTGTATCTTTCTTTTTAAAAATTTATTTGTCTGTTTATTTATTTTTATTAGCTTTGACATATTAGTGAGGACATGTGGTATTTCTCTTTCTGTGCCTGGCTTATTTCACTTAATTTTCTCCAAGTTCATCCGTGTTACTGCAAATGGCAGTATTTCATTCTTTTTTATGGCAGGGGAGTATTCCATTGTATAAATATACCACATTTTCCTTATCCAGTCATCTGATGATGGACATTTAAGTTGGTTCCAACTCTTGGCTATTGTAATTAGAGCAGCAATAAACTTGGGAGTACAGGTGCCCCTTTGACATGATGATTTACATCCCTTTGTGTATACACCCAGCAGTGGGATTGCTGGGTCATGTGGCAATTCTATCTGTAGTTTGAGGAACCTCCATACCATTTTTCATAATGGCTGCACTGATTTACAGTCCTACCAACAGTGTAGGAGGGTTCCCTTTTCCCTGCATCCTCGCCAGCATTTGTTATTCTCTGTCTTTTTGATAGTAGCCAGTTTAATTGGAGTGAGGTGATATTTCAGTATGGTTTTGATTTGCATTTCCCTGATGCTGAAAAACATTGAGCATTTTTTTATGTGTCCATTGGCAATTTGTATATCTTCCTTTGAGAAATGCCTATTCAGCTTCTTTTCCCCTTTTAAAATTGGATTACTTGTTTTTTTTTAATGTTAAGTTGTTTGAGATCCTTGTATATTTTGGATAGTAATCCTTTGTCAGATGCAGATGCATAATTTGCAAATATTTTCTCCTACTTTATAGGTTGTCTTTTCACTCTGCTAATTGTTTCATTTGCCATACAGAAGCTTTTTCACTGTATATAATCTCATTTGTTTATTTTTCATTTTTCTGCCAGTTCTTTTGGGGTCATATTCACAAAGTCTTTTGCCCAGTTCTACTTCCTGAAGTGTCTTCCCTATGTTTTCTTTTAGGAGTTTTATGGTCTCAGTACATATATTTAATTATTTTAATGATTTTGAGTTGATTTGGGTATATGGTGGGAAGTATGAGTCTAGTTTCATTCTTCTACATATGGATGTCCAATTTGCCCAGGACCATTTATTAAAGAGGCAGTCTTTTCCTCAATGTATGTTCTTGGTGCCTTTGTCAAATATCAATTTGCTGTAGGTATCTGGGTTGATTTCTGGGTTCTCTATTCTGCTCCATTGGTCCATGTATCTGTTTATATGCCAGTACCATGCAGCTTTGTAATATAATTCAAAGCCAGTATATTTTAGAAGTAGTGTTATGCCTCTGGTTTGGTTGAATTCAGCAGTAAAGCCTTCTTGTCCCGGGCTTTTCTTTGTTGGGAGACTACTAATCACTGCAACAATATTGTTGCTTTTTATTGGTCTGTTCAGTTTTTCTGTGTGTTCTTGGTTTAGTTTTGGTAGTTTGTATGTGTGCAGAAATGTGTCCAGTTCCTCCTGGTTTTCAAAATTGTTGGTATATAGTGGTTTATAATTGTATCTAATGATTCTTTATATTTCTGCGGTATCAGTTGTAATGTTGCCTTTTTCATTTTCCAATTTTTGTTGTATCTTACATCAGAATAATAGAAAGACTGCAAATAAACAATCTAATGCTACACCTCAAAGAACTAGAAAAACAAGAACAATCCAATCCCAAAGTTAGTAGATGGAAAGAAATAATTAAGATCACAGCAGAACTAAATGAAATAGAAACAAAAAAAAATGATAAAAAAGAACAATAAAACAAAAAATGGGTTTTTGAGAAGATAAACAAAATGACAAACTATTAGCTAGGCTAACTGGGTTCAGTTTGCCACCAATATTCACTCTTTCTTTAGAATGAGTTCTTTCCCGGAAGGCTTGTGTGTAGAGACATTCTTTGATTGCCTAACCATCAGTTTGCCATTATGCTGGAATGTATGTGAATCCCAGTGGTAACCTTTGTCCAATTCATTCACTTGGGAAAATGAGAAAAATTAGTAGGCATTAAAGTGGTAATGTTTAATGAATACAGAGTTAGGGATAATATGATTTGCTTCTAAATTCCCCTCTGCAACTAACTATGGCTTCAGGATTATAATTTTACCTCTGATGTCTCTATATCCACACCTAAAAAAAACAAGGTTGTTTCCAGTTCTAAAAATGTGTGATTCAGTTGCAATAAATATTTAAGCTCTGTCTGCTCTGTGTCATCCTCTGTGCTGGATGTTACAGATATGAAGGTAAAATCATTCCCAGCAAGGAGTTCACCTTGTTCTCCTAACTGGAGAAAGCAGTAAGCAAATCATTATAATATGATGGGTTTTCTGCAACTGTAGACATCAGCATAGAGTGCTTTAGGAACACAGGGGAAGGAATGCCTAACTCTGAGAGTGTAGTAGATTCCTGTCTCTTACTTTCCTGTTATCCACTGTGTCTTTCCACTTTCTAGTTGTTTCTTATTATCACCACATTCCATGTGATTCTAGCGGGGTTGATTTCACCTTGTCTTCAAGTTATGGACTAAGCTTATCCAGTCAAAAATTTCAGGACTTATATTGAAAATTTTGAAATAGACATGTAATGAGCACAGGATAGGAATCATATAACTTTCATTCTAATTTCCCCTCTGAAAACACTAATATGGCAATAATACAGACATAGAATAATTTTATGGTTAACCTTTTCAGTATTTAGCATAAAGTATTTGATCCTGATTCTCATTTTTCTTACCTGGATAGCATATTTATGTCAGACTGGGCTAGCCACTTACACATAAGCCCACTCATGTAGCATAAGGCGGGGCAAGCTCTATTTGAATACATGAACTAAAGGTAGGAATGAGTTGGTTTTCAATTAAAGTTGGAGTACTATCAACAGAAGTTGGAGAAGATGTGTGGCTAGCAAGCAATAGATGTCGAGTACCATACGTAATAAAATGAGTTACTGAATCTATTTTTCTAACACAGAAAGACTATTTCTATTACCTGAGATTGTTTGTACCCGATATATATATATATGTATGTAAATTATACACACACACACACACACACACACACACACAATGTATGTAAATTATACACACACACACACACACACACACACACACACACACACACACACACAATAATTTAATTTAAGAGACTTTTAAACATGTAACTTGTCAACTGTATGTAAATTATATATATATATATATACACACACACACACACACAATAATTTAATTTAAGAGACTTTTAAACATGTAACTTGTCAACTACCCAATGTCTCATTTAGGGTTTTGAAGATGAGGAATAGAAGAATAAACATAATATAATGTTGTCAGAGCAGAAAATAAAAATGAAGGATGTAGGTGTGTGCATCCCATAATATTAACTATTTGATCTCTTACTCTCCCAAGGAATATTTATTTTCTGAAACTAATCTCATGAAGAATAAGCTATCACCTTCTGAAAGTTCAAGAAAATTCTGATTAAAAACTTGATAGTCCATATCATTTTTAAACCAGATGATTTTTAAATAGACTCACCAGCTGATTTTTGGTTGTTTTTAAATTTTAAAAAATGCTGTAAATGGTGAAATTTCTTTAGTATACAATGCCATCTTTAATTGTTTTATCTGTTCATCATTTTTCATTTTAAAGTTCATAATGATTATATATTTTTGTAAAATTCATGGATGCTCACTTACTTTTTAAAAGAGAAGGGAAATCACATATTTGGCTATTATTCAAAGGAGAAGCTTAATATGGCCTTCCAAATCTCCATGGGAACACAATAAGCGTTCCCATGATTCATTTTCTAGAAATTGAGAAAAAAAAATTAGTTTCCATGGAGATACAAAGGTGAGCTAAACAGAGCTGGCCCTGGGGGCACTAACACCCGTATGCACAGACAATTCTGCATACTCCTTGATTCTCAATATGTTTGAGGTGCTTCTGAATGCAACCTGAAATGGCAATGAGTAACTTAATTAAACAGACATTTTTGTATATTCTGTGAAATTAAAAAGCAAAACTATTTGGGTTTGTCATATAAATGGAAAAGTGCATATAAAATAATCTGGGAAAAAAACCTCTTCGGAAATATAATTACTGGAAGTTCAAGGCTTACTGTGAGAAAAAAAGATTTAATAAGATACCTGTGAAATGACAATATGTCACTGCTTTTTGGAATTAAAAAATCTCTTAATTAGTGGATTTTATCATAGAGTATTTTTTAAAACTAGAAGAGGCATAAACCAGAATATATGCATTGTTCTCGGATAAGAATCTCTATACAAAAACATTTTACTTCATATTTGGCAGCCAATATTCAATTTGCCAGTAGTAGTCTTGTTTCCAGTGAAGTAGAATCATTAATTCTTTCCTTCATAGTTTTATACTTGGTTAGGTCTGGGAGATGGTATCTATGTGCTTAAGTAAAAATGACAACCATATCATGTATTTAGCATAGTTCAACAAAAGAGAATAGTACATAGAATACAGGAGACTAGGTTTGTATCCTAGTTCATCAATTAATGAATTTATTCATTCAAGAAAAATATATGGAGTACATGCTATGTGCCAGGTATTGTGTACAAAACTAGAAATACAGAAATAAAAGATATGGTCTTTTTCCCCAGCATACTTGAGTGAGCAATTACTAAATAACATAGTAAATAGTAAATGCTTTGGAGAAGGTATGAATAGGGAAGGGTAGCAGCACTTAGGAGGGCTCCTGTCTCAGCCAAGAAGTGGGTCAGGTAAATGTGACACTTGCATTGGATCTTAAATAAATGTAG
>NW_007726259.1:483422-484604 GCF_000696425.1 Galeopterus variegatus | reverse complement strand
AAATACAGAAATAAAAGATATGGTCTTTTTCCCCAGCATACTTGAGTGAGCAATTACTAAACAACATAGTAAATAGTAAATGCTTTGGAGAAGGTATGAATAGGGAAGGGTAGCAGCACTTAGGAGGGCTCCTATCTCAGCCAAGAAGTGGGTCAGGTAAATGTGACACTTGCATTGGATCTTAAATAAATGTAGGAAAACCAAGAAGTTTAGGAAAAAGGAACAGTGTACAAAGCACCAAAATATAAGCTAGCTTGACACATTTGGAAATTGCAAAATAAGTTCTTCACTGGAAGGATGGGAACAGATGTGGGAAATGCTAGAGAAATAACTAGAATGTTGAGCAAGGATATTTTTAAGGGGTTCTGTAAGTTGTTCTCAGGATTTAAAGCAAATCAATATGAACATATGAGAATTCTAAAAAAGAGTACATTGGGGCTGTATTGGGAGATACTGGAAACCTATGAGTAGAGAAATTAATCAGGAATCTACTAAAATATTCAAAATGAGAAATACCAAGGAAGTAGTTTATGTGGGTGAATTCAGGATCCATGGAGAAAAGCTACAGATATTTTATTCTTTTAAAGAAAGTTTTGAATTTTATGGGGCTCAAGTTGATTTTGTATTAACATACTGGTTTAAGACAGAGATTACAAAATGATGGTGACTTATAAACCATGTTTGGTCTAAATGTGTGCTGGCTCATACTGTGTTTAAAATAATCAGTTTTGAAACCCTTTGGTTTCAACAGGTGCTTTCAGATCCAGTTTGCTACAGTCCCCATCACTCTCAATTGCATTATTTACTTCAGCTATGGTGGTTGCCATCATGACCACATTGATTTGAATCACTTGAGTTCATAAGCACTTATTTAAGGTGTTCCTTAACTATTAATTTTGGGTGTCACATTATACTTTTTAGTGTACATTCTCTTCCTTTGTTTATCTTTTTCTTAAATATTCTGCTGATTTTTAAAGTAATTTTTATTGTTAGGACTTACTGATTTTTATTATAAAACTATTTAAAATATTTTCTCTGTAAAATATTTCTCTTTTTTTATTAGACCCAATGTGTTTGAAAATATCTGACAAATTCTACCTTGTTTTAAGACTAGAACTTTATTATTTTAATCATCATGATTTTCTGCATAATATAATATATGCTGTTGGAATATGTTCATTA
>NW_007726259.1:474589-482774 GCF_000696425.1 Galeopterus variegatus | reverse complement strand
TGTGTTTGAAAATATCTGACAAATTCTACCTTGTTTTAAGACTAGAACTTTATTATTTTAAGCATCATGATTTTCTGCATAATATAATATATGCTGTTGGAATATGTTCATTATAAGGATTTTCTTAGATAATTTCTTTTGAGATTAAATGATATTTTCTAGCTCTGAGATTATTTCTATATATTTTTTAGTTACTAGGCCTCAAAGTAAATCTAGTAGTTTGATATATATATTTTAGGCTTAACTAGAATGTTAATTATATGTGTGTGTGTATATTACATATTATGTATTTTGTTTTATTTTTTTCTTTTTAAATTTATTTAGCCAATACATGTTTGAGCTACTCTATTTTACTTTTCTGAAACTGTCTAAAGTGCTTTTAGTCTTTTGTTAGTATTTCAAGCATTGAGCTTGATAATTTCAAAACTATCTACTTATGAACATATTGCTTCTTACTGTTAAATAGAATAAGACACTGAGTCAACCAGATGAGACTTATTAAGGCAAACAAGTTGGTATTAGAAGCCTAATAATTCAGGGCATAATCGGCTGAATATCTTGCCTAAATAAAACACCTGAAGACCAAAAAGAACTATTCCTACTACACAATGAAAATAGCAAACAAATATTGAGTATTTACAATGTACCAAACACTATTCTAAGCATTCAAATGAGATGAACTGATTTGATCTTAATAACAAACTTATAATGATTTTTATAGATGAGAAAACCAAGGCACACAGTGGTTAGTTGTCACAGGGATTAAGTGACAGAGTTTGGAATTTGAACCTAAAGAAACTGAATTAGAGTGAATTCATATGATGAGACAAAGAAAATCTCTTTTCCTTATGACATATAATAGGAGCCATCCATCAATATTTGTGGATTTATTTGATATTACATGTCATTTAAAACTTTTTATTGTAGAAATTTTCAAATACATATGGAAGTAGAGAGAAGTCCTGTGTGCCTGTCATACTGCTTTAATAATAATCCACTTATGCCCAATCTTGTTTTGTCTGTACCTCCACCTAGACCCTTTCAAAAACTGTATTATTTTAAAGCAAATTCAAAGTATTATGATATCTTATTTCTAAAAGAGAAGGGCTTGTTAAAAAATAAATTAACTGCAATACCATTATCATACTGAAAAAGACTTTTAATATCATTAAATATTCAGTAAGTTACATAATATATTTTGACTTACATGGAAGCTTTGCTGAGCCTTGAAAACAAATATAAATTTACTTTTATAATAATTATATTTATGGAAGAATCTATTAAAATAATATTTTGTATGAAGTTACATAATATATTTTGACTTACATGGAAGCTTTGCTGAGCCTTGAAAACAAATATAAAATTACTTTTATAATAATTATATTTATGGAAGAATCTATTAAAATAATATTTTGTATGACCATAACTTCTAGTGCCTGGCCCAGTGCCTGGCAATATCAGGTAATTCACAAAATATATATTGACTTTAATTTCTTTCCTTTAAACTGTAAAACATGTCTACTGCTGGTTTTCCTTCTGTTTTAATTGCCCTGTGTAATATGTAAAATTATGTTTTATATATATTTTAATACTACAAGCTATCTTATATCCAATATTGAAAATATAAGTAATAACATTAAATTACTTTTCCTGTTACTTAACTTAAAGACTTCTTCATACCACTGTGAACACCATCAATTTTATTGGAATGTTATATGTTTGCCATCATTTACTCCCTCTGACAACTTTCTTCCACTCTATTCCACCTTCCTGAATATTAAGATTCTATATCTTTTTCTATTTTGAATAGAATGGTCTGAAGGAAACTTAGTTCTTGAGCAGAAATGACATACTATCATACCTTAAGTTTTGGAAAGAAGCTTACTTGCAAAATGAAATGGCAGGTATGCTGAACTAAAAGTCACTCACTTTCTCATTTGGTCACTGCATGCTTCTGGTATACCCCTGAGACAAGTTGCTATAAACTTTAGCTTAGTGCAGAGTGGCGACTACAAAAGAAAATTAATTATGGGGGCCTCCATATTAATTCCCAGGATTTCCAAACTTATGTATCTCTTATTTTCAGTTCAAGTTTCCCACCAGAATGGGCAAATGTGAGGTATATTAACTGGAATACCCTAATAAAAGCTGTTTGCAAGAATGGATACAAGGAGATGGGGGAAAGAATGCACATTAATTGATTTCCTAGGATATGTCAGGCAATTTAACTTTGTTATGTCATTGAATTTTTAAAACAACCCTAGGAGGAAGGCATTATCTTTGTTTTAAGGATGTGGAAACTGAGATTTAGATTAAATTACTTGTTTTAAGTGACACAACTAACACGTGGAAGATAATTCAACACTAAAATTTTTGTTTTTATTATTGTACCATTATCCCAGACATATTATCTTATTTTTTTGTAGAAACAGTGAGGTATAGAGGGATAATTTGGGGTATGATAAAGTATTTTACATCGTTGGGCCAAATAATTATTTTTCAGTTACCTGGATCGGTGCAATTAGCATTCATTGGGGTATGATAAAGTATTTTACATCGTTGGGCCAAATAATTATTTTTCAGTTACCTGGATCAGTGCAATTAGCATTCATTTGGGAAAAAAAAATCAAATTTTGTCCCTATTTCAGGTTATGCAAAAAAAAAAAAAAAAAAGAATTAAACAAATTCTAAAAGGCAGACACTAAGCAAAAACTATAAGTATTGCAGTATGAAAAGATTTCTAACCATGATGTAAACCTCAGAAACCATAAAGGATAAGATTGACAGATTTGATCTGATAAACATTTAAAAATCTGTGCGATTAAAAACAGGAAGAAGGAAAAACTGGGAAAAGGAAAAACTGGGAGAAACATTTACAACCCAACTGAACAGAACTAGGCTTAATATTCTCACTGTATAGAAAAGGTACGGTATAACAAAATATACAAGAAAACGCCAACAGCCTAGAAATGAAATAGACAACAGATAATGGACAATTCACAGAAGAAATGTAACGAATAAACATCTGATAAAAACAAACATTTTAAAATGCAAATGAACACAACAGATATTTTTTTTTATATATCTGTCAAGGTTCAAAACATGTTTAAACCTTATTAGCATCAAATTTTGGGAATAATTCATTTATACAACGGAATGCTATTCAGATGTGAAAAATAATAACGTGTAGTTCATGATATATGCTTTATCTGTAACAAAGCAAATTGTACAAATTCATTGTTTTGATAGAAAACTAAACAAAATAATTGTGTACATGTTTATCTATCTATAAGATTAAACACAAAAAATTTGTGTATATAGAAATAAGCATATACATATAAAATATGCAAGCTATATATATTTATGCTTATTTTGAGCTTATAAATAAGATTTATTTATATAAACATATATATGAATATATACATTCAAAAATTTCATGGAAAAATTCATATTGTCTTTTAATTCTATTTTTCCATGAACTTTTTGAAGTTCTGTCTATCTATATACATATAAAATAAGCATATTGGTACCTACAAGTGCTATATTGGAAAAAGAAGGGTGGGGAATATTTTTCTTATTGTTATATACATCTAAAACATTACCAAGACATGATGACATTTTAAGTAACTTTTTTGTTGTCCTTTTTACTGTAATAAACATCTCTTACTTTTATAATCAGAAGCAATTAATGTTAATATAATGGTTTCACATTCCTTTTGTAAACTGTGAAATTATACCTCCATTATAAATTTCAGGAATTATATCCCTATTACAAGTATATATTGTGTATTTCTCAGGATTTATAAAAAAATTATTTACAAAATTATCATAATAGTTATTACTCATGGTAGTAGGGGAAAATTTTTTTAAAACATGTCCAAACTAGAACATCAATACTATGCCCCATGCATAACATATACACTTAGAAAGACAGGAATACAGACTGTCAAAACAGAAGAAATAATGTTAAAACAATGTTAAAAAATGAAAACACAGACTTTAACATAGCAAGTATTCATGGATTCTGTGCTCCTCATTTTATGTATATATTAATTTATAGTGGTTACTGATAAGAACTGGAATAATTGCACTTGTATAGGAAAAGATCTTGAATGATATATCCCAAATGGAGAACAGCAGTTCCTTGTGGAGAGAAAAAGGAACTGGATTAAGGGTAGAGGTCAAGGGACTTAGTTGTTGTAACTATAATTGTATTTAATAAAGAAAATATGTTAATATATTAATTTGAAAAATTCAAATTTAATTATAAAATATAGAAAAAACCCCAATAATCATAAAAATTTTAAAGGTATTTTAGGGATAATAGAAGTATTTTATGTTTTGATTCTTTTAGTGGTTATATGACTGAACGTGTTTGTCAAAGCTCATAGGACCATACACTAAAAAGGGTGAACTTTATGTAAATTATAAAATAAAAAATTTAAATAGAAACCTGAAGAAGATATAGAATGCTATAAATAAGTGGCATTTTAAATCACACAGCTTTTACCTATAAAACTGTTGTAAAATATTAAAATTTACTTACCAAAATATGTCCTTTGATCATGTTAAAATGGACTTGGNAACTGGATTAAGGGTAGAGGTCAAGGGACTTAGTTGTTGTAACTATAATTGTATTTAATAAAGAAAATATGTTAATATATTAATTTGAAAAATTCAAATTTAATTATAAAATATAGAAAAAACCCCAATAATCATAAAAATTTTAAAGGTATTTTAGGGATAATAGAAGTATTTTATGTTTTGATTCTTTTAGTGGTTATATGACTGAACGTGTTTGTCAAAGCTCATAGGACCATACACTAAAAAGGGTGAACTTTATGTAAATTATAAAATAAAAAATTTAAATAGAAACCTGAAGATATAGAATGCTATAAATAAGGGGCATTTTAAATCACACAGCTTTTACCTATAAAACCACTAAAAAGGGTGAACTTTATGTAAATTATAAAATAAAAAATTTAAATAGAAACCTGAAGAAGATATAGAATGCTATAAATAAGTGGCATTTTAAATCACACAGCTTTTACCTATAAAACTTGTAAAATATTAAAATTTACTTACCAAAATATGTCCTTTGATCATGTTAAAATGGACTTGGTACAAAAATTTGGGAATGTTTCTTTATCGAATGTTTTTTTCCTCAGCATGAGGTGATCTCGCATTCAGACCTGTGTGCAACTTATGATAACCGAATTTTGTGAGAATAAAAACATGTTGATTAATGAAGAGACTACCATATTTCAATTCTGGACTTCTACTTCTATGCAGTCCAATCTACTGCACCACACACGGTAGTCATTTTCCTATATTTTTCCTCTGGATAGCACAGGCCTGGGCCTTTAAATTGCCGCTCTATGCAACAGCTGCTGATGTTACAAATGAGGACACAGTGAGTTTCTCAGTTGCTTTGGGAAGAGACATAAATTGTAAGTCAATTACATGATCAAGGCATCTTAAAATTTAATATTAGAAGTAATATACCCTTAGCAGATACTCCCCTCAAGTTCCACTCTACCTTGGTTTGCCCCAAAGTTCACCAGTGGCTCTGGTGGGCAGTTGCCCTATATACCAACGGCGTTGGCTTCTTCCCTCAAGCAACTGAGGGCTTTGGCCAGATTGCTTGTCAGTAGTGAGAAATGCTGATGAGCTAACTTGCTTAAGAAGCAACCTCCAAAAATAAAGAAAAGGAGTTCGTAGATAAATACTACAGGTTTCTAAAACCTTAAGGGACAATTCCGAAACTTTTTGAGTACCAAAAAGACACCACAAGTGGTAAATTCCACACCTGATCTCATGTGATGAGTCACAGTCAAAACACAGGCACTTTTAATTAAAACAGCATCATAGGCGGAGACTGAAAACCTACTGTTATTTGCTGTTGCTGTTGTTTCAGAGTTGACACAGGTATTCTGGTGATGTTACTGTGCCGCTTAATTACCGTGAACACAAAATTTTTCATTTTTTCTTTGTATTAATGGTATGTCATATTTTTTACTTATGTGTGAATAAGTGTAAGAAAATGATTACTTATCTGTAGCACATAAATTCAGAGTCAGGAATGAGGGTGATGCCAGACAACCACAGATTATCCATATGGGTAGCTGAGATAGTGACACCTTGGTTTTCTGATGGTTCACTGTACACAAACTTTGTTTCATGCACAGAATTATTAAAAATATTGTATAAAATTACCTTCAGTCTATGCGTACTAGGTGTGTATGAAAAATAAATGAATTTCATTTTAGACTTGGTTTCCATCCCCAAGATATCTCATTATGTACATGCGAATATTCCAAAATCTGAAAAAAACCTGAAATCCAAAATGCTTCTGGTCTCAAGCATTTCAGATAAGTGTTTCTCAACCTGTCTGTTCGTCCTTTTCTGTTTCACTGTCCTATTCCCTTACCATGCTTCCTGGGATCACTCATACCTCATCCCCTACCCCTAACAAAAAGAAAAACAAAACTTTCACTCGGATCCACTCTTAGGATTTGGTTTTGGGTAAATCCAAACTAAGAAAGTGTAAAGATTTCTCAGGTGCCCTTTACTCATGAGGAAGACTTAGACCATAGCTGGATGTCCTAGGGTAAAGAGATGCAGAAGCTGGTATTTAGAAGCCAAGTCAGCTTGCACTGAAATAATAAGGTCAAAGGAAATGTGGGTGAAACACACCAGCTGCTTCTGCGATGAAGAGCAAATGGAATTAGTCGAGTGGTGATAATGAGTGAAACGCTGTGAAAAAATATTGCAATTAAATTGTAGCTTTATCATAATAACCATTTCCACCTTAAGGAAATTAGAAGTTAAAACACCTATCACCATCAAGTGTATACATACACATTGACAATGGGCTAATTTATCACTTTCCTATATATATATCAGATGCATTAATGTATTTTTCAGGAACTGGTCTCTTTTCTTTGAAACTGATTCCAAACTAGGTGACTATTTTTCTACTCAATTTCTGGACCAAAAATGAAAAAAGGAATCCTAGAATTTCAGAATTGGCAAAAAGTTTAGAGGACAACTATTTCAACACACATTATGCATAAATGTCCTATACAATATGTATTGAAATCTATCACTGTATTATAACCTGAGCGTTTTGAGGATAGCATATATTTATCTCCTAAAAACTATATGTTATAGATTGCCTATGTGCTTTTTGTTTCTGTTTCTGATATCTATGGCATATCTAGAATATTCTGGAATATTAATCAAGAGACATAAAAACAGTTGTTATATGCATTAATACAAGCATATTACTCACGAGTGTCAAGAAAACTGAAAGAACTATACATATGATGTTATTGATGTTGCTATCAGTTAATAATGATAATTATTAATTAGACTGCCATAGCTTGCCATCTTTGATACCTTTATGTGACTGGTTGCAAGTGGAACAGGTTGAGAAAAATGTCATATTTATATCTTTTAAATCAAATTCATTATGACTCAAACATCCATCCTACCTTACTGGTAGAAAATTCAATCTTAGTCATTATTAGGGCATCCTCACATAGCTTGAAAGCATCAAGTAGGCCCCTTAGTCTGCTCTCCTATCCACGCTAATAACAGGATACTCAGAGATCGATTGAAGGAACACTTGATGTCCTACAGTTCTGTTTTTATTGCTTTCTCACACTTGGGGCCTTGAAATATATGGTGGCTGGGAATTCAGACACTTAGCATACAATTCTCTCTGTCCTCCTAAAAAGTCCTGCTAGAATTCAGAGCCACCATATCTAATAACGGCAGATTTGTGCCCTCCACAGCCCCTGCCTTCTACCTCTCTAGGTGCTACATGAGAGTGAATTTAGCATCTTCGTTGCTTTGAAGAACTACAAACTCTCTTGCAGTCTCAGTCTTACGGTACATTGTCCCCTCTCTTTGCTTCTGCCTATCCTTTCTTTTTTTTTTTTTTTTTCCCCTTTTTTTTGTCTTTTTTTCGTGTCCGGCAATGGATCGCAACCCTCAGTGTCGCGCCCGTACCAGACCGGGACTGGCAACGGATCGCAACTGTCCGGCAATGGATTGCAACCCTCAGTGTCGCGCCCGTACCGGACCGGGACTGGCAACGGATCGCAACCCTCGGCGTCACGCCCGCACCTCACTCAGCCAGTGAGCGGGAACCAGTCTGTATGTGGGATCCGAACCCTCA
>NW_007726259.1:472473-473888 GCF_000696425.1 Galeopterus variegatus | reverse complement strand
GCGCCGCCGCGCTTCCCAAGCGGCGCACTGTAGCAGTGCGCCACCGGGCCGGCCCCTGCCTATCCTTTCTTCAACTAGGATAATCCTCTCCAAGAAATCAGTCTATAGAAAAACAAAAGCCATGGAGAGAAGTAAATATAGGTGATTCCCACTTTTATCCCAGCAATAAAATCCTTCCTGGGACAGAGTAACTAAAGGATTGGATCCCTTGGGGAGCATGGGCAGGGGGAGAAGGACTACTTTATGACGAATATAAATTGATAATTCACTCATAAACTAAGTGTTGCATGTCACATTCCTCAGGAAGTCGACCCTGAGGTGCTGCATATTTGTAGGGAGTGCTCTCAGGATTAGCAGCCCAGGGAAAAGGAAGGAAGCAGGATTAGACAAAGGGAGAAACCAGGCAGTTAGAAGTAAGGACTCAGCTGATTCCACAGAGAGGTCCGAAACTTGGGTGTCCCTTTAGAGTTGTCTTCAGTGTGGGAGAGGGGTGTGAACCTTTATACGCTTTCATTGACCAGTTGTTGGATCCAAGGGCGATGACCTTGGGCAAAGCAGCCTTTTTCTTCCTGGGAAGAACCAATGGGTGAGCCTTTCAGCAGGTAATACTCACAGAAGCAGAGATCTGAGTGTCACAACATAGTGTCTATTCATCTATTTTTCAATGTAAGTTCTTTGAGCACCAACTCCAGGATTCTGGTGGGCCTCTTTTCCTGGGGAAAATGTCTAAAAGGGAGGTTAGTGGTACAAACTATAATCCTGACAACTGATATTTATCATCTCTCTCTCTACTATCCACTCTAGATTCCCTTCCCTCTCTGTAAAAATCTTGTTCTTCTAGGTGACTAACTTGATGTTGTAATGTAGTCCTTCTTTACTGAGAGCTCAGAGTCCTTGTCATATCCTTTTCTGGCTCCTGAACTTTTCCATTTAACTTCAAAACTGAGCAAGGGAGTACCATGAAATATCGAAATGGTTCATACTGGTGCCAAAAATTTAATGTTCCCTGACCTCACGGAACAGAAACTCTACTTCGTCTTGATGATCAGAGTCAATTACCCCTACCAGTGTGATGACTCTTGCTCTTCCCTGCTAGTCTCTGGGTACAAAGAGCAGCTGTAATTTAAAGTTCAGTGGAACTCTTGCTGTGTCCTCAGTGTCCCCTTTAAGGATCAAGACTTCTAAATCTATAAAGCTCAGACTTGAGGAAGTATATATAGATAGATACACATTGAAGGAGTTATAGAAATATACACATGGTTGTGTATATTTATATAAACAAACACCTATATATGAATATACATTTTATATCTATATTTTTTATAAATAGGTTGTATATAAAAATCGTATATACATATGTATCTATAGTTTTGTATATATCATAGCTTTTTTTGCTGAGAGGGCCTATGAGCAAA
>NW_007726259.1:471055-471845 GCF_000696425.1 Galeopterus variegatus | reverse complement strand
ATATGTATCTATAGTTTTGTATATATCATAGCTTTTTTTGCTGAGAGGGCCTATGAGCAAAGACATCCCAGTAGTAACATGCAAACCAATCACTCAGACTTCAGTTTCTAGATACAAACTTATAGCAAAAGGAAGCACGGTTCCTTGGAGAAATGGCTGATTATTGAGCTGGGGAAGGTGAATATAGAATATGAGTATTAAGATGACAATGTAACATGTCATTAGGCCAGATAATAAGCAAATGCTTAAAGGATGATAGAAACATGGTGAAAGCATATAGATGATCTAAACTCTTTCTACTCACAACACTTCTCACACCAGACGTGTGAGGTCTTTCCACAGTAACAACCAGTTCTCCAGCTCTCTGACACCAAGTGGGTGTCCTGCAATGCAATTTAATTCTGACACAAACTACCTGGAGAATCAGTCTCCACAGGTTTAAAGGCTCAGTCTCACAAGACTGCTGTCACTTTAGATGCCAGTTGCAAGTGTTGGGTGCCAAGGGTACCTTGGGAATGCACTTTACTCACTGTCACCAGTTTATTGTAAAGGATAAAACTCAGGAACAGCCGAATAGAAAAGATGCTTAGGGCAAAGTATGGGTGTGGGGAGTGTGCATGGAGCTTCCATGCTCTCTCTGACTGCACCACCCTCCCAGCACCTCAATGTGTTCATCAAACCAGAAGTTCTTCAAACCCTGCCATTTAGGAGTTTTTGTTTGTTTGTTTGTTTGTTTGTTTTTCCTTTTTGTCTTTTTTCATGTCTGGCAACGGATCGCAACCCTCAGTGT
>NW_007726259.1:466628-470250 GCF_000696425.1 Galeopterus variegatus | reverse complement strand
ATCTGTGACAATTTGAACATCAAAATAATGCAAATATTATGTTACAATTCAGTGAATAAAATAGAAATCCACTACTCCATACTTATATAAATAGATGAATAAGTTTATCTACTTATTGATAACTAGATTACCTGTTTTCTACAGATAGAAGGAAAAAAATTCCTTATAATACACTAACTAATAAATACAGAAGAAATGGTGAAAGATATGATTTGGCTTCCACTACCATGGTTGTCAACACAAGTGGGAATCATCAATTGATGTAAAGGCTGATGGTCAGGTGTTTGATGAAGAGCAGAATATTGATGTAGTTAGATCACCTCCCCACAAGGTAGTAACCAAAACAAGGGGAGAAAACTTTAAGTGGTTAACATCAAGAACACCACTACCATCCAATTCTCAGACCCCCCTCAAATTCACCAAGTTCCATAATATATTTTTATCCTTTCTGATCCAGCCACCTATCCCAAAATGGACTTACATTGGAGAAACCTAGCAGACACCAACTTTACCAGGTGATCAATTTTAGTATCAGTAGTGGGAGATTACCACAGTGTGCCTCCTGAGTAATGTCCAGAATGCATGGCCTGAATCTGGTCAAGGGGAAACATCAGACAGATACATGTTGAGAGTCATCTTGCAGCATGAAGGGACTGAACTCTTTAAGGACATAAGAAATACGGAAGGACTGAAGAGCTTGACGGAGTCTGATGAGACATGGCAGCTAAATGCAGTAGGTATCTTGGATGGCGTATTGGACCAGAAAAGCTAAAGAGATATTGTTAAGGAACTTGGTGAACTTTGAGTGGGATCTAGGAGTTGGAGAGTAGTGTTATCAATGTTTATTTACTGAATGGGAAGGGTGTTAGTGACAATGTATAGGGGTGTCCTTGCTTTTGGAGTACCCACTGGAGTATTTAGAGGTGACAGTGAATTCTGTTAGAAGAAAGACTGCATATACAGAGAGAAAGAATGAGAGGGTAATGAAGCAAACGTGGTAAAACATTAATAATTGAGGACTCTTGGTAAAGAGGATGGGGGAAGTGTTTTTGCTGTACTTGCAGTTTTTCTGTAGGTTTGCCATTATTTCAAAATTGAAAAGTAAAATTTCAAAATAAGAATTCTTGTCTAAGATTTATCATGGTATCAGAAGAATTTTTACCTTTGAGTGGTTCAATTCAAATATAGTACATTGTACTAAAAGACTAAAGTATTTGTATAATTTTTTTTGTCCTTTTTGAGACCGGCCGTACCGCGCTCAGCCAGTGAGCGCTGTGAGTGCACCGGTCATCCCTATATAGGATCCGAACCCGTGGTGGGAGCGCTGCCGTGCTCCCAGCACCGCACCCTCCCAAGTGCGCCACAGGCTAGGCCCAGTATTTCTATAATTTTGACGCAGAGGTAAACCTAATGAGGAATAAAAAGATCATTCTATGTTACTGTTAAGAATTGAGTTTCTCGGGCTGGCCCAGTGGCACACTCAGGAGAGTGCAGCGCTGGGAGCGCTGGGAGCGCAGCGACGCTCCCGCCACAGGTTTGGATCCTATATAGGACTGGCCGGTTCGCTCACTGGCTGAGCGCGGTGCAGGCGACACCACACCAAGGGTTGTGATCCCCTTACCGGTTGTGAAAAAGACAAAAAAAAAAAAAAAAAAAGAAGAAAAAAAAAGAATTGAGTATCTCAGGTTGGCTAAATCAATACCATAGGTCATGCTACTCGTCGTTTTCTGACACTCAATGAAAAGAGGCAAAATGGCTAAAGGGAAAAGCACAGAGCAACAACAAACCAACAATTCCTATGTACTCTTGACTCTCTTTGAAAGCAAAATGTTCCCCTTCTTAAAGTTACTCAACTTTCATTTACTGCTTTCCTCTATGTTTATTTTCTGCAAAAGCTATTTTCTTTCTTTCTTTTTTATTCTTTTTTACAATTTTCTTTATGAGTTTCTATGGGAAAGAGCTCTGTAACTTTAGTGTATATTTATAGTTGTGAAATAGTTTTCCTTTTTCTTAATCCTTTTGTTTACTCCCCAAAATGAGTCACTGGTATTTCCCAACAGTTCTTGAGAAACAGAGGCCTGTCTCTTGTTAATGTCACAAGTTGTCTTTTCCTGGAAATCAAAAAGCCAGCAAACCAGAATAAGTCCAACTGGAATTTAATAAACATATCTTTCAAACCAACTGTAATTAGCTAATGTTTTATAAGTATGTCATGTATCTTTGTTTGTTTTATAGGAGTTTGTATAAATCTTACTGAAGAAAACGAAATCTTCTCAGACTCTTTTGTCATCTCTACTTTAATATACTATTTTTAAAATACAGATTCAGTCAAAGGGAAACAAGTTTTTTGTTTAGCACTTTCCAAGCCCATATTTCATTCACTGTTATTTTAAGGTATTTAGTTCCAGTTTCTATTTCAAAGCCCAAATAACCACGCTTGCAGCATATTTTTTTATTCTATGGGAATATGTATCTTTTGGCAATTTGCTTGATAATTAGCCTATAGTTTTTTGGGGGATCCTACTAGATTGTTCAAGCTCTTTATTAAAGGCATTCTGAATTACATACAATACCTGGCTTCTTTACCCCGACCTTTCCCCCATCTTTTATCTCACTTATCTGCTGGGTGAGTAAATCTGCTCCTCTACTTTGTGGTGGTGTATGAAGTTGCCAACTTGGATCTCAATATATATTTTTAGTCTAGCCCAGACTGTCTGTGGTAGGGCACGGGAAGAAGTAGGAAGTAAAAAGTCCTGGAAGGAAAAAACCTTTATTCTCCCCAGCAAGATCTATGCTCTTCCTTGTTCTTTCAGCTGTATCTTATCTCTGTGTAGCATGTCATTTAAAAAAGGATATGGGGAACTCCATGTAGGAAATAAAAAGATGCCAAATTTGTTGTGAAGAAAACCCAGTCTTTTTACCTGATAAATTTGTGTGGTGATCATTTTGGGAAGAAATGAGCTAGAAGAGAATTGAGATCAGTCTTCATGCAGGTAATATTCTGGAGGTGAGCCAATACATATCCGTTCTATTTCTTTGTTCTCATGCTCCTTGAGAAGACTCTTGCTCAGGACACTTAGCTCAATTTTGTAGGTTCAATGACTCTGTTTTGTTTTATCTTAAAATATAAAACACTTTTCTTTAGGTTTCTAAAATAACCTATATTTTTTAAAAGCTAGCATGGGCATGATAGGAAACTGTAAAACACAAGAGGCAAAGAACAAAGTCATGCATGATCACAGGAAGTTACAGTGGGGCATGTCCCTCAAGGTCCTGTGTGTGTACACAAAACATCCAATTTTATGTGATTGAGATTGTACAGTATGCATCATGCTTTTTCACATATTATGAATATTTACCAATGCAAAATCCCAAAACTATGTCAGTATTTTGATAACCAAGAATATACTACAACAACTCAATCTGTTAGAAAAAAATGTAATCCTGACTTTCTTGGAGAGAAAAATTTCATAGAAGATAAAAATGGCACCAGGCCTCTAGATAAAAGTATTGGCAGAATTATAGTTAAAATACTGCATTCCCTCAATGCTCAATTTAAAATGAGACATAAAGCAGCAGAGTATACTAAATATAATGTTTCTAAGAGAATTAATTATCAGAT
>NW_007726259.1:463616-465420 GCF_000696425.1 Galeopterus variegatus | reverse complement strand
TAAAACCGTCTTCTGGATATGGAGATACTCCCTTCACCCTTTCTCTTCTCCCTCTTCCACCACTCCAGTATAGGACTAAGGAGCTCCAAGAGGTGGATTAATAAAGGTTACTCCCAGAAGACAGTCCTTCCTAAAAACTAATGAAAGGACATTCATAAAGGGATTGTTTTGCTACCTCTACTTTTAACATACTTTGGACATTAGGACTTGTTTATCCTTTAATACACAGAAATATTAACTAAAATGCACACACATATATATGTATAGAGCAATGGTTAAGCGACCTGAACTAATCTAATGCATGGGCACAGGACCCTTCTCTGTGCATACTTCCTCCTCCCCTGCCCACCTCCACCCAGTGAACAGTCGGCATACTCTCCAAGATGTCAAATTTAACAATTCCATTTCCGAAATGCAACCACTCTTATGAAATAACAAAAAATACTTAAAGGACATTTCTTTAACCCTCTACTTTTAATATATGTCTTCCACCTTTAAACATCTAGAAAGACTAGATGTTTCAAATAAAGGCATAAGTTTTCTACTAAACACACGATACCATTGAATAAACTACAGACATGTAACAAAGGCCATAATTTGAAAGTGTCTTCTAAATAGGTACATTCTGGCCTAGAACCCTTCCTCCTCCCACCTATATCGATCCAGTGCATCTGGAATGCATGCATTATTTTCCTAATTCTTTTTCCTTAAAATGTTGCCTGTCTTCAGTATGGTTATCATTTGCCACTGTTACTGAGATATGTAATACTGACTTTGGTTGAGTGTCAGGGAGGGAGAAGTTTTCCCATCAGAGACAAGGCGATGGCAATAATGAATAATAGTCATGATAAGGAGACATGGATCCCTCACACGGTGCGTGCCAGGCTCATTTTCTCTAAGTCTTTCTAATAACAATATAAGACACACACTGTTGTCTTACACAGGCTAAGGAATGAAGTCCTGAGAGGTTAAGTAACACACCAAGGAAGCTCTTGCTCTTCCCTCTGCTTGGAATGTACTTCTCAGTTCTCATGGCTGAGACTTTTTCATTCATTGTTGAGGTTCCAGTTCAAATGTCACACCTTCTTTGACTCCTTTATTTAAGTAATTTGACTTCCTCCCTAAGCACAAAACACTACTTATTACATTATTTTATTTCCTTCACAGCATTTATCAGTTCAGACATTTTTTTGCGAGAGAATGAAACTTGTCTGTCCAACTTCTAGCCCGGCAAATCATATATATTTAGGCTGTCCTAGATTAGAAGATAGCAGAAGCCCTCTGGGGAGTGTCAGAACAACTTTCTCAACAGACCTCCACCATTGCTCTGAAGATTTTTTTTTTCTTGCATAAACCCTGGGGAACCAGATTCTGTCATCACTTTGAACACTTTTTGGACAATGTCTCCAACCCATTGATGAATCTGGAATGTGTCTGTTTTTGCCCTGCAATGGATTCTTAGCAAAATCCTGTCTGCCTGTTCAAGTTATTGCCTAAGGAATAATGCTTTATCTCTTGGGACTTTGATATTATGTAATCTCCTGTTAGTACCATTGCCAGTTGGCCTAAGCACAACATCAAAGCAGTATTTTTAGGGAAGATTATGGTCATAAAGGACAGTCTGTGTCCACAAAAAAAAGATTTCTCTTGGAAACATAAACTAATTCATTAAGGAAAGAGCTGACATTTTGATTTCATTAAAATTACACTGAAAACTACTGAACTAAACAACCACAATACACTTTTCAATCACTTATTGTAATTTCCACTTAAATGAAGATAGAGCAGAAATAAGATTTCCCCT
>NW_007726259.1:459608-463204 GCF_000696425.1 Galeopterus variegatus | reverse complement strand
AAAAAAAGAATTTCTCTTGGAAACATAAACTAATTCATTAAGGAAAGAGCTGACATTTTGATTTCATTAAAATTACACTGAAAACTACTGAACTAAACAACCACAATACACTTTTCAATCACTTATTGTAATTTCCACTTAAATGAAGATAGAGCAGAAATAAGATTTCCCCTTATATTTTCCCCCATCCTCTTTTTTTTTTACCATAACTTACCAATACCCAAGACCTTTTTCACTCATAAAACTTCGAATAAATTCATGACTGCATCTTGATATTATGTCTCCACGTGTTTGTAAAGATGTTTTTCTTTATTTTTCTATAGAGAGATGAGTAAACAGAGCAAAACTTGTCCTCTAATGTGTTTTATTTTATGCCAACTAACTTTCATATTTCTCTCTCTCTCTCGTAAGTTTCTTTGGCATTATTGCTTCACATATGGATTTCCTTTATTGTAAAGCCTGAGAATACATAAACCTCTCTTGTTCTAGGGAAAGTATCTTTTTATTATGTCTGGCTCAACTTTCCAAACACTATTTTATTTTCTCTGTTGGCTCAATGAAATAAAAGCTACGTCTTTGGGAATCTGGAAAGACGCCATGTGCACTGAGTTGAACAGCACCTGAAAACTGGTGAGAGAATTTCCTGATAAGGTAGAATATGCACTCTTTAATAAATAGCATAATATACCAGTAGAAATAGAGTGATCTCAGGATAAAATTTGAAACAAAAAAAAAATGCAGAAGAATTGTTAGATGATTGCTTTTTCTATTTAAAAATACTGTGCTGTTGTTTTCTTCCCATAGATATTCCCTGACTTCATAAGTAATTAACAAGCTGTTTATTTAGTTTTTATCAAATAAATTATTTTTCAACCCTCTCTCTCAGAAATTTCTTCCCAGAAGTTTAATTGCTCTGGATGAAACATTGCAAGTGTGGCATATACTCCTGCTTGATTAATTACTGTTTATCATTTTCTTTTGATCCTGACCTACAAAGAAAGATTTATTCCAAGTGAAATTTTATATAACAATTCATCAAGAGCTTTTGTAAATTGTAAGTAAAAGTTACTTTCCTCCCTTATATGTTTTGGTAATGCTTGATAAAAAGGTTCTCCATTTCTCTCCTATTTACAAATTGTTAAAAAATCCATCCTGTGTGTTGCTCGTAAAGTCATTTTCCTTAAATTGCTTTCAGATGTCATATTTTTCTCTTTGTCACAGAAGGTTGAAGTCTAGCTTTTTAGACAGCAATTGTAAAAATAAGAGCTTTGTTTTTTAAGAATTACCATAATTGACAAAGGATAAAAATGGCAAAATCTTATGATTGCTAAAATACTATATTGACATCTGTCATTCTGGTTAGACGGAATATTTTATCGAAAATATTCTTTGTATTTATAAAGCACTACATATGAAATTAGCCCTCAATTCTTTTTTAAAAATAGTTTCAATTAAATTGTGGTTTGATACATTTACATCCTATCAAGTGTATTAGAGTCTTACAAAATTTTTCTTTATTACATTTTTAGAAAGATCTGTTTTTAAAACTTTTTAAATTAGTGTTTTTATTCCATGGATTGTATTGGAGTTTTGTAAAACTTTTTCTCTTAATGAAATTTTTAAAAATATGTCCTCTCTTTATAAAAAAAAATTATAAATAACGACCTGATTTTAAAAATATATATTAAGGACTGTCACAGCTGCCAGCCACACCCATGCCTGCGCACCAGAGGGGCACGCATGCCCACTAGCTGACTGTGTGGCCACCCAGGTAAGTGCACCGGCCCTATGCTGCACCCCAGGGCCAACGCAGCCTCCAGTCCTGCCTACACCTGAGCACTGGTGGGGCACGCATGCCCGCCCGCTGACTGCATGGCTGCCCAAGTGAGTGCACTGGACCGTGCCATGTGGTGGGACTGACTGAGCTGCCAGACCCACGCATGCCCAAGCACTGGAGGGGCACACTCACCTGCCCACTGACCACATGGCCGCCCAGGTGAGTGTGTCGGACCCATGCTCTGCCTTGGTAGTGACACAGCTACAGGCCTGTCTAGACTGAGCACTGGCGGGGACTTATCACTGACCAAACAGGAGCCAAGGTAGCCACTGCACACTCTACTGCACTGATACCAGCAGAACCTACAAATACAGGAGGAAGTTTTTCCACCCATAGCTCACTCTAGCATGTCAGAAGAAACGAGTGTTCTATGAGATGACCAAACATCAGAGTAAAAATACTAGAACTACAAATAAACAAGAAGATATGTTACCGCCAAAGGAATATGGTAATTCTCAAGTACCAAACCCCATAGAACAAGAAACTAGACCTTGACATGCCGAAAAGGAATTCCAAGCACTGACCTTAAGAAAACTTCAAGAAGTAAGAGAAGAATCAATCAGAGAACACAATGAAACAAGAAAATATATCCAGATTATGAAGGAGGAAATTTACAGAGATTAGTAACTTAAAAAATAATGTAACAGAACACCTAGAAATGAAGGATTCTCTCAATGAAATAAAAAATAGAACAGAAAGCTTGAGCAGCAGGCTAGAGCAAGCAGAAGATAGAATTTCAGATCTCAAAGATGGTCTTTGTGAAATAAACGAGACAGACAAGAAAAAGGGAAAAAGAATTTTTTAAAAATGAAAAAAGTTTAAGAAAACTAGTGGACAATCTCAAGCACACAAATATCTGAATCATGGGTATTCCAGGAGGGGAGGAAAAAAGAAAAGGCATTGAAAACTTATTCAAGGAAGTAATAACAGAAAACTTGCCAGATTTAGGGAGGGATACAGACCTTTAGATCTAGAAAACCCAAAGATCCCTAAACAGAATCAATCCAAAAAGATCATCTCCAAGACACATGATAGTCAAACTGATGAAACTCAAAGACAAAGAGAGAATTCTAAAAGCAGCAAGAGAAAAGCATCAAGTTATCCATAAGAGAGCCCCCTTCAGACTAACAGTAGACTTTTCAACAGAAACTCTACGGGTCAGAAGAAAATGGGATGACATACTCAAAATACTTAAAAGAAAAAAAATTGGCAGCCAAGAATTCTATATCCAGCACAGTTATCCTTTAGAAATGAGGGAGAAAAAGTTCATTTCCCTGACAAACAAAAATTATGGGAATTCACTACTACACAACCATCCCTGCAAGAAATATTCAAAGGAGTCCTGGCATCTGGAATCTGGAAAATGATAATCAATATCATGGATTTACAAGAAATAGCAAAATGCACCATTATAACAAAAATGCAAACAAGAAAGAGAAAGAAACTAAATCATGTCACCTCAAAGCCAACTGACATTGAAGATGAAAAATAAAAGAGGAAGAAAGGAACAAATGATATTTAAAACATCTAAACAAAAAGCAGTATAATGACAGGAGTAAAGCAATACTTATCATTAACAACCCTAGGTGTAAATAGATTCAATTCCCCATTCAAAAGACACAGACTGACTGATTGGATTAAAAAACTAGACACAATCATATGCTGTCTTCAAGAGGCCCACCTCACCTCTAAAGGCAAACACAGACTAAAAGTGAAGGGATAGAAAAAGATATACCATGCAAATGGAAACCAAAAATGA